>NW_026999434.1:300000-435999 GCF_037126465.1 Ornithodoros turicata
CACTATTGACAAAAATGCAATTTCTCCAAAAGCCGACGAGCATCATGCATTACTGTTTTCCGACAGTATCCAAATACATCTTCGTGTGTTTGAAAATATGTTGCTAAACACTATCGAATCCCGCGTTTTGTATGTGGTCATAATGGTTATAAGCCCATGTCTTCCAACCCGCTTTAACGGTGTATAAGCAGTGTGGCCAGAACTGTTTAAGCATACATGTTTGGGGGATGTTTGTCAAACATGTTACTCATGCATGTATGATGGGATGTTCGTCTTTAATGTATGATGTATAACCATGTGTGACTCCTGCCTTAGAGCATAAATCTTGTTAATCTCTCAAATGCAGAAAGAGCGTGTTAGCTCGGTTGTACAAAGGTTATCTGCGGAACCGTCCAAGTTGGTCTTGTTTGTTTCGACAGCACGGCATGATTGGCGACGATTTGCGGATCGAACCTCTGGCCACCGCTGAACGTTCCCCAGAAGGCCGTGGAGCTCACAGGCTGTACAAGGTAGAAGAAGTGCGTTCTGACACTCCGATTTACCAGTACGGTGAGTTGTGCTTTGTACATTATCCTCGTCCATTGCGCGGGATATTTCACGCACCTTGGATAGCACTTTTACGAAAACGTCATATATATATATATATATATATATATATATATATATATATATCGAACCTCCATTTTGTAGCGTATATATATATATAATAGATTAAAAGCTTAGGAGGGCGGTTGATCACGAGAATGCGAGAATGAAATAAGCAGGAAAAATCAGATGACGACAAACAGCTTACAGGAAAACACAAAGGGGAGTTTATTAAGACATATAGGGATAGGGGTCGACGTTTCTGCAGTCAGCGCTGCCTTCGACGGGACTGGGGTTTGGTGACAAGAACAAGCTTCATATGGGAGTGCTTTATGTACAAGGGAAAGAGAGCAGCGCATGCGCTTTTGTCATGACTAACACAGGTTGGTGACTAAGTGAAAGGGGAATGGCCGGGTCTGTGCAGCAGGACCTTGAGGGAATACCCGTGATCCTGAAAAGAGACAAAAGAGGGTGTGTATTGTGCTGGATTAGGAACGCAAGTCGCGAATAGTAGAAAAGATTCCTGGATCTTCGTTTATCTGACACTGGAATTTATGAATGAGATAAGATTCGTGCTGTTCCCTGAGCCGTTGGAAAGGAAAGCCTGACTGTATGATGAAAATATATATATTGGTGATTGAGTGTCCTGGTTTATTGAAATGGTACGACCCCGGCAGATTAGGTTTCTTCGCGACGTGAGATTTGAATTGATATAGTTATTGATATTGTCTTGAATGACAAGTTATTGAATCGCGTTCTAAATGACGTAGGTGTCTGTCCGATATATTGGGCGTCGCATTCACTGCATTGAAAAAGATAGACCACATTGGAAGAATTACAGTTAACGTCCCCATTAATGTGGACCCGATAATTAGAATTGGTATTTTCTGCAGAATATAACAGAAAATAACATTGGTTGCCACCCCTGTAATGCAAGTAGATGCCAAATTTGTAAATCAATGCAAGCCGCTAAATATGCAGAAAGTCCCAATTCTAATTATCGGGTCAACATTAATGGCAACCTTAACTGTAATTCTTCCAATGTGGTCTATCTTCTTCATTGCCCACACTACCAACCTTCCCGTATCGAACTCTCTGGGTCTCTTAACCAGCTGGACTCTCGCCCCCCTCTCTCTCTCTCTCTCTCTCTCTGTCGAAATTGCTTGGCGCATGGCCAAATCCAACTTACCAACGCTCTGCCCTCAAAGCTCTTTTGACCTTTTTCGATACCGTCGGACTTCGATCCTTGTTGTGAAGGGGCTCATTATTTCATCCCTGACATCACCAGCAGCAATGGGGTAGTGTCGCCCCTGGAGATGAAATTGCCCATTCAGCATCTTGAAATAAAGTTGTTGATGTTGATAGTATCAACGATGCGGACGGTCTTCGTGGAGGCGGTATTTCAGTTGCTAGCGAAGCTCAAGAGAAAAATGGTTAGTTGAGTAGTTTTGCTCGGCGTTTCTTTTCTGTCCGTGTCTTTCTAGCGCGTTTTTCAGTAGGCATCAAGTGTACATGGTATCTGCCACCAGCAGAACTGTGTACTTCATTCAAACTACATTGATTTTCCATCCATTATTTACGCAAAAGCATCTACAGCTTGCAAGGCGATACCTCAGGGGAGACGCTTTATGTTTACACTTTACCGTCATACTGTATCTGTGCGGCCACCCCTCGCACAACACCTTCCAGTTCCATGTGGAGCGAATGAGTCATCAGAAAGAACGCTGCAGAAAAATATGAACCGTTAGATAATGCTTGGCAGTGCCCATGGGAACACTGCACGTCATCGCTGAATTTAAGCAGCTTTTACTTCTTCTGTTGCAAATATAAGAACCACTGTGTTGTTACACATCATACGTAACCCCTTGCGTGGGCATCCGTTGTATCGAGGTGTCTCCCGACGAAGTTTCTCAAGGTTAGACCAGGCTTCGTATCATACCCTTTAGCCGTTATATCCTTCAGTAGAATCTACTGTCCCTTTGTGGTTTTCCCTGTGGTTGCATTTCTCGCCTGTATCGGACGCAATAAGTTCGCAAGGAAATGCGCAGACACAATCCCATTTCAGCAGTCTGACAGCCGATCTTCCGCTAGTTTGCGCTGAGGCACATTATTGCTCTCTGAAAACGAAAACGAAAAAAGAATGGAACGTGTGGAACGGCATGGTACCATGAAAAACATTATGTGCTTCATTTTGTAGTTTTTATTTTTACTTTGAGCAGCAGCGGTAGAATATACAAGAAGAGTTTGCATGCGCTTCTAGCAATGACGGTTCGTTGATAGGTGTGTGGTGCCGCGTTGAACCTCAAAATCGACGCACGCTGATTCAATGCTCCCTCTGAACACTCGTTACTCGAGAAAACACATTTTAACGGAGCTGCAGTTGGAGGCTCTGGTCCTCTTTCTCTGTCTCCCGTGTCTCCCCTTCTCGTGGCTCACATGGTCATTGCTAATGTTTTATGGCGTTCTACGTGGCACACTACAGGAAAGAGACGCTCTACACATACCACTTGTAACTACCCTCAAGCTGTCGCCTGTGACGAAACCACAATCTTCTTTTTGTACAACGGCATTGCTGGCATCATCTTGAGACAATGTGATTGTATTCATATTCTGTTTTGCGCTTGCTCTCATTTTCCTATCACCACAAAACGAGGCCTCAACGTGAAAAAATAAAATTAAAAAAATTCACGGTGGTTCTTACTCCCGACATACCCAAGCAGCACACAATATTGGGCCCATATTGACTCGCGATACGGGTTCAATAAGGGGCCCGTTTCGCCAAGATTTCCCCCAGATTGGCAGAAACTGGGCAATATGGGCCCCATATTGCCCAGTTTGAACCAATATATTGTGAAAATCTTAGCAATATGGGCCCCATACTGCACAGTTTGAGCCAATATTGCTAAAATCCTTGCAATATGGGCCCCATATTGCCTGTGTACACCCCATACTGACTGGAAATACAGAAAGCGGTACGTAAGTACCCGTGTTGCACAAATGCCCAAGCAGCACGGCAAGAGTGGACTTGCCAATATGGGCAGCCCACATTGGTACAATATATGGAGCCTGGTTGCACTCCCCATGTTGGTCTAATATTGGCAATCTTGGCAACCCATATGGGTCCAGTATTGGACCAATATTGGCGTGCTGCTTGGGTAGTATCTTACCCTACCGAACTACGAGTATATCCTATCGGCTGAGCAAGTGTTAGCATCGGTGTCGTTTTTGTGAGTGGCCATCGGTACGATTCCACATTTCCAAACGATCTTAGAAAACTGCAAGAATATTGGGAATACAGAGTAACGCTTACACACGTTTCCGACCGATGCACAAACACAGCTACTGCATTGTTTTCAAACAGTTCGGCCGCCAGTCATGGACTCCTATGGCGTGCGACCATGAATTGTCTCGAACGCATTACGTTCGTCCTGCTCCTCTATGGACCAACATAAGATAGATCACCCGTGTGGCACGGACCGCTCACGCGTTCATGGGCATGGATAGCCAGATGGCAGCGACGGCGAAAGAAAGATGAGTGCTAGGTGATGAATGTGACACGAGGCAATTGGTCAGAAGACAAACAGGGAGACAAAGTTTTATCAACCATCGCTGAATGTCGTTATGTGGAGAGGGAAACCCTACATTACACTGCACGAGCATCCGCGACGTCAGAGAGCACATCAAGCTTTGACTTACGACACATAACGGTGTCCCATCATATTGCCGTTATCGTGTTACACCTAGCGGGCGCACAGCAGTACGTCCGTTTAAATACATCCTGCACTGAATGACATAGTCTGTAGATATTCTCCAGCAAAAAATAATCCATGTCCGTGTTCTCCGGTTTCAGCGCAGGCGACTGATGGAGCAGCCCGCACTGTCGGCGAAGTGGTTGGTAAGTTTGCTTCGACATCTCCTCGTATAGCGTACACCGATGTGATCGTTGCGTGGAGTATAGAAACCTTGAAATGGTACATTCCTAGTATGTCGCAGCATGGTTAGTTTTGTTTTAGCAAGTGCGAAGGGTAATTCGGGTGTTATTCTGCGTTATGTCTGGTGAATCTGGTGTCGTCACACCATAAACGAAAGCTGCTTCGCCACAACGGATGAAGAGGAAGCCAGAGAGAGACGGGGGTCTCCAATCGTTGGAGATTGACATATAAGGTTGCCAGTAGAGTACCGCCAAATGCGGTCATGAGAGAGAGGCCGAAGGCAAAATGGGCAGGCTGTATATTGAACACTTGTTTGCGGTAGAATAAGACGCTATTAAAGACCGAGGAAGCATTGCAGTCCGTGAAAAGTGCGTCCCGTTGCTGATGAAGGATGCTGTTTACGGCATAGAGCTTGGATGAAGTCAGTTTAAAGTAGCGTACCTGCGAATTGTAGAGTTCGCGATTCAAAGATGATATTACTACGTAGACGGACTCAAATGCAAACTTAGCAAATCGCTGATTACCTTACAATAATGTTACGCTTCTCAAAAGGTATGCAGTGAAAGGAAGCAGATTTCATAACATCTGTATCGAATTTCATTATGAGTCATATACGGAGCTTGAGGTTTCCTTGTTCTCCATCACTAGCTGCTCCAATATCTCTCGCGCTGTTCCCTTGCGTTGAACCTCCTCCTGTCCCGCCGGCCCAGCGCCATCATTTTGGCACTGTTTCATTTACGTTTCTGGGTTTAGAGGGGGGGTATATCTGTACATCTATTTATCAAACTTGCTCAGAACTAATTCCTTTGATTGTGTACCAGGATACTTCCAGAGTATAGCTTCGTAGACTAGAAACATTTCAGAATAATATGTCACCGCACGCCCTTTCTGCTTTGCTTCAATCGAAACGCGGTGGTACGTTTTCCTAATCAGATTATTAATTATTGAATAAATATTTATCCGTATTAATAAATGAGAGTGAAACGTGCCCGTGACTGCCCGTTTGTCGTCTTCCTGCAGTACGTGGGAGACTTTGTTTAGACATTTGACAAACCAGGATACACGAAAAAATACTTTTATTCATAGAATACATATCCTCCTCCAAATAGTCACAAAATTCTCCTAACGCATTCTAGATGATCGACTTGGAAGTCCATCAGACCCACTTTCGCTAGAAGGAGGATGCTTATCAAAACAATGCGCAAATTCACGCAAAGCGATTATCGCATATTGCGATGCCGTGTATTACGGTATTATAACCGCAACCATCTACTTTCTCAAAACGCAGACTGCTAAAATATAATAATAGAGAGTTTTAGCAAATCGGGTTTTCTGCTCCCGATCGGCAACAAATACGGTGAATGCGAAACGATCGTATCCGGGGCAATGCCAGCGCGAACACTTTTAGCAAACTGGAGTGAACCGGAGACGCACTCGCCGGGGGCGAAGGGGAAGACGCGCTTCTGAGATGCGCAATGAACAAAATATAGAATATAATGGTTTTCCTTCCCAAATGTTTTGTGGACGACCTATCGAACGGATTTTTGTTCTGGAAACGGCATTGGTATCCTCAACTGCGAGAGGAGGAGCTCTGTTCTTTCTTTTATGCCTCTCGTTGTGAAGGTTTTGCCGGAAACAATGTTTACCACTTTCGTAATGGAAGCCCATCTTGCCGGAGACTCATAGGGATTCTCCGCGAGCACCTCGCGGAGTAGATTTAGATCGTCGGCGATTGTAAATCGCTTTCTAGCAGGTGCCACCGTAGCAGACGAAATAGCCATGCTGAAGATTGCTACCGTAAATGTCTCCGGTAATGGCGACTAGCGAGCGGAGCTCCGGCGACGGCCGGAGAGATACGGTGAGGGTGACGTCATCTGAGCATGCGCAGTTGCGTGGCCGCCCTGACGGTAATCTACCTTGCGGGAGGACGCGCACTTTGCTAAAACTCTCTACTGTCTGCATGCTTAACGGTACCACTAACCACGGCCGGTACACATCCGTCAGCGTTCGTCTGCGGAAGTACACGACCGCTTGGCGCCTCTGCCAACCACAGAGGGCGCATTCTCCGCTCCGAAACTGCACTCTGAATATGAAGGGGTCAACCTTATTGATCTCCCGGAGGAGTTTTTGCCATAACTTTTGAGCACCTTTATGAAATTTAGCTCTCGAGAAATTGAATTTTCCCAATTGAACTCGGGAAAGTTCAACTACACGGAAATATTACCGAGACGCGGATGTTGTTTTGCTTGCGATCGGCGAATCTCCGTGCAAAGCACGATTGGAATTTGATAAACGTAGATGATTTAAATTGCGCGGTCACTAGATCGCGAAAGCGTACCGTATGTTTGGCCGTGCAGTCGTGAGGTTGCATCTTTGAAACATCTGCTGGCATTGTAAACCGCGTCAATAGCTGACTGCACATTTTTTCTTGCAGAGGGTCGCCAAGACAAAAAGTTTGCCCGAGCAGAAACTCATATCGTTGTCGGCAACGTCCTCTTTAAACAGTTCGAAAATAATGAAACAGATATAATTTTGTACTTGGGAGCAGCAATCAACTCCGTAAGTGTGCACACTTGTCCTTCTTTGACCAACTTGGATAACGTTGACTCAATAAAATTGTTACGGTGTATCTCCTACGTGTTTGCAGATCAATCTCAGATATAAGACTGTGAAGACCCTGGAGATAGAAATTGTCGCCGTCGGCTTCACGTTTTACAAGAACGTACGTGCCACCTTTTTCTCTGACTACTGCTTAGGATACGTATTGAACACATGAAGCCTGCAGTCCTGCGTGGGCACCGTTTCCGTGCACCCAATTGTTTATCAGTGCTCACCATTAAAGGGGGGCGGGGGGCGTCGTGACACCTCGTCGAATGTCGTGCCGGATAGATGTAGAATGAGCTTATGCTCATGAAATGAAATCAGGTTAAAAATCCCGTACACAAACGGAACCGCGAATATGGAAACACATTCGGCCGTGACGTCACGGCAGACATCTCCTGCACTGCGGTTGCGATCTCCCGCATAGAAGAGGTCATGTGCGTACGACAACGAATAGGAACAACACAACTTTGTTTCTGTTTTTGGTCGGTATGGAATGTTAGGCAGCCGAAAACAGTTTTCCCACAATTAGTGCAACAGTATAGCGCAATTGGGACGCCTACAATAGCCCCCCGAATCTCCCGTGCGCGAAACACCCTCCTTCGCCTTCACGATAGACACGTGATGAGCAGCGCCACGGGCGTCACTATGTGACGCGAGTGTTAGGGACGCTCCTCCTTGGAACTGGGATCACATGATTGAGGTGAACAGCACCGCCTAGGCCAGAGCGTCCGCTGCCGCTTCGGAGACGCCAGGCGTTCTCCGGCTGCGTGATGTCCGAAACGGAGCATTTGAAGGCTGTCAACGACGCGCCCTCGATATTTTGGGACCGCTGATACCACGGGAAGAACGAGTGGTGCAGATCTGACTGTGTGTTGTACAGCGATGCCCAGTGCTTCCCGACTGTGTGTAGCCTCTCTGACCGTTTCCACCGCACAGTTGGAATCTGAACTGCACAGTTGGTTCAGTGGCCAACAGATGGCGCCACAATAGCGCCCTCATCTCTTGCTTTCTGCTTCTGTGAGTTCTGAGATTGCACAGAAGCCACAGATATATTACTCTTGTGATCTCAAGCTTATTTTGTCAGGCTGCATATATGCTGTGTTTCTTTAGAAAACGTGATATACGTCATATAATGAAGAGAAGTCAGCAAGAAACAGCACGCAATATTCCTGGCAGACGGTTTTTCCTACCAACGAATGATGGGGTTCTCTACCACAAACGTCATAACAGAGTGGGTGATTTGAGTGAGTGGGTTGCAGAGTTGCGGATTTGAATCCACGAATTTGATTTAAATCCCTATTGAAATCCACCGGAGGGCTGGAGGATTTGATTTGCGATTTGATTTGCACACAAAAAAATGGGGAGGATTTGGATTTGGATTGAATCGCATTTTCCACAAATGATTCGGATTTGGATTAAATCGCATTTTCCACAAATGATTTGGATTTGGATTGAATCGCCCCTTTTTCAGCGGATTGGCGCGTGGATTTCACCAAGCTCCCTCACAAGATGCATGGATTTGAAATTCAGCGAAGCGCCGTTTCGCATTCTACGCGAATTTATGTGACCTTGTCTGAAATCTGCACGCGCACTAGCGGCGTCTTCTCTCCAGAGCGACAGGAGTAGCAGTTTTGTTCCAATCACTTCCCCTCACCGTACCGAGGGAACGCCAGGTGCAGTTCTTTGAACGCAGTTAACGTTATTCTGTCGATTGGACGGCACCTTTCCCGTGGACCTCTAGCTGAGTCTTCAAGCACGACCTGTTTCAAGCTTGCCAAATCATGTCGCGAAATTCATGGTCTTCGCCATCATATTGAACGCATATAGGTACACGCATTCACGTCAAAACAAAGCAAAAACGAACAATAAATATATCACATCCTATCATTTCGTGATTTCGGGAAGGCAAGCCTTTCCTACTCCCACGGACAATCATGGCAAGATGTGCCACTCTTCCTCACGTACCCTTTTTTTTCCTTGATTACAACAGTCTGTACTGCGCGAGGAAAATTTTTACAAAGCCCCAAAACGTCAGCATTAGAATAGACCCATGGGCTACATGTTCAGTATAAGTATTCGTAACATGTCCGACGATTTATTAACGATCCATTTAATTGTGACCCCCAGGGTATAGTAACCAACGACCTGTGGTCTTTTGAGTACCGATGGTAGAAATCGACGTAGGCGTGTGTTTTTGGGCGTAGCTGAGCCTAGGCCCGCGATAGGAATTCCTTCACTAAATGTTCGCTAAATGTGCGGTGCTAAATGACGAGCAGGTTCCTGACCCAAATTCCGCTTTTGGGAAGGTGTACAATACCTACCAACTCCACACTGTTCATGCCCCGTGAAGCCCGAGTCAACACCAACACCATACCTGATGATGGAGATGGGGGTTGTGCACCGCCCCTCCCAGAGTGAGCCAGTCATCGACGATTCAATAAACTTTTACCAGTATCACTTTTTCTACTTTGGTGTAACACAAAAATTTAAGGGCACTTAACGAATTACGTGTTGGCGATGCAACAGAAAGTGCGGCTGATTTTCGATAAAGTTTTACTATTTTCTTTCTGGATGCCTTCAACTCACCTCCCATGATTCATTCATTACATGTATTTTCGTTGGGCTTCCCTTTGCGCCCCTCTTCCACTGGCATTGCGCAATTCCGCGCGGCGGAGTGGCCAGCTGTGGGCTACGCGCCGGCGAGGAGAGCCGTCTGAGCGAACGGGGAATTAAGTGAATGAGGGCGAGTTTTTTTCGTGAGGAGGAATCTAATGCTATCACACTGCAGGCCGACGCAGCTCTGGGTTCGGGCAATACTCGGGACTGCCTAGCTCTGGGGGAAGTATTCATGCCCTCCAAAACGCGGCCGGTGTTAGCTTCCAGCTAATCGTAGGGCGGCTGGTCGCAATTGAAATACAACATCCACATTCAACGATCCCAACGATCCGAAATGGCTGCGCGTCTTCAACCTTTAAGAGGGAGCACGCTCGGCATGCCCGTTGCCCGCACGGGGCGTGAGAACGCTAAAGGTGACACAGTGAGGTCGCCTTCTGTCCACTCTTGGGTAGTTCCATTTTAAATCGACAAGGGTGGGAAATTGACAATTTTTAATTTCCATGAAAAAAATATATGTTAGATAGCATCTCGATTGATGACAAATGCAACAATTTCGAGCTCCATCCGATGAACCGTTTCCGATATGGAGAGGCGGAAGGATGCGGCGGCGAATGTTGGTTGGAATTTTTTCCCAACTTTGACCTCATAGCAACGCGCTTCTTGTTTTACCACATCCTTCAAATTTGGCTGATAAAAACTATGGGTTCAAGACAGCACGCGGAAAAAGTTCCGTGACTCCAACTTTAAAGGGGCGCTACGACAAAATTCCCGAACACAGCACTTCCGGCAAAAAATGTACGATTTCGAACTTTTATAGTTCATGAGCGGGTACTAGATTCATTAGAACCGCTAACTCATTCTCTATCGAATGGTATAAATATCATTTATATAGCTCCTGTGGTAAAGCGAGCAGACGGCTGTAAGTAGAAGCAACTCGCCAAATTGGTCCTCCCCAATCGCCCCCCCCCCCAAAAAAAAACCTCAGTTTATACATTGAATTTTTTTCTCCTCCTCCCCCACTACGCGCTCCGACAAAGAAACCGCCCCCCCCCCCCCAACCGAGCGTCTGGATCCGCCCCTGACACATGCTGATACGTGGTGACTGATAGTCTGGTACACGCCGAGCAGGCGTAACCGAAAATGTCTTTCTAAACTCAAAAATTTATGTCCTAAAATATGAATAAAATTTCGGCCAGCGGATTGATAGGTTGGCCCTTCATATCCTCGTCAATCAGACGAAATTTATTGCTCTTTATGCCACGTCATGCTGTTATTTAAGCGTTGTTTAGTGAATACATGCAGTATTAGTAATTTGTAGACACGGCTAGAGGTCTAGTAATGCTACTGCGCGAATTTTGGCTCCCGGATTTGTCAAAAGATTCGATACATCCGGATTTAGAAGCGGATTTGATTTAGGTCCGGAAAAACAAATCCGGATTTAAAAGAATTTGATTTAGCGTGTCAAAATTAAATCCGGACTTGATTTGGATTTCATTTACTACCGTCAGGAAAAATGCGGATTTGATTTAAATCCGATTTGAGCGGCCAAATCCGCAACACTGGTGGGTTGGCGATTTTGCAAATTAATTGCGCCGCGGTGAAACAACTTTGGACAAAAATATTTTGTGGGACTGCTTTTCACATACTGCTTTACAAGATGACAGCGGTTTTTGGACGTGTTAGACACCGCTTAAATGCTCCTTTAAGTACGACACGTAGCGAAATATTTTTCTGCCGAATGACCTGGAGCACCATGCGCGAATGGTGTAATGGATGTGTCTTCACGCCACTCCTCTATACGCGAAACATAAAAGCAGCACGACAAGCAAGTTGGAAGTTGTTTTTGTGAGATCTTAGAAAGAAGAGCAAACGCTTGAGACATCTTTGTGCTCTTGTTCCTGGTAAGCCGCTTTCAGTGAGTTAGAACGGTGCGCCATTAACTCCCCGTGAAGCACCTGAAAATGTAACAAACCTTCCAGGATCACGGGTTATTCTTTTATAGGGTGATGAAGAACGGAACTTCGTCAAGTTTTACAAAGTGCGAGATGCAGGCAACGACGAGTACGCTAATATGAAAAGCACTCTTGCGGCATTCAGAGATCATTACAAGAAGAATCACAGAGACATATTTTATAAAGTGGATCTGCTCTCCTTTCTCACAGGGTACGTTGTAGAGTTGCATGATCATCGTCATGCTCGCTCTAGGAATATACACTTTTCTCCGCAGTATTTAGCTGCATTACGTCCACCAAGTAGACAAGATATATACGTTTATTATTTCTTGCAGGCGAGACATGTGCTCTCATGAAGGAACCAGGGTAACTTGCGGCGTTTCGGGTAAGTCTACGTTTCAATGGATTGACGTTGCCGTCGAAGTATTAAACAGTGGCGGTCCCAAGGAGGGAGGGGGGGGGGGCGTTCTGGGCTTTGCCCCCCCCCCCCCGCCCAAAAGCATAGCCAGGTCCAGTTTTCGTCTCTTGCCCTGTGACACTGTAGAGTACAACAGGCTTTATGCTCGGCACTATACCTAAAATGGATTACCAGTGATCGGATGTCGTGCGAGAAAAGGTTGAGCACGTGTCCAGAACCCCTCTCCCCTCGCGCCCAAAGGGGTAGCGACTGGCTAAAGGCTCGAAGACGTCGTACCCCCCCCCCCCCCCAATAAGAAGTACTTCGCTGGGACCGCCGCTGGTATTAGAGCCCTCTAGGAAACTTCACAACATAGGCACTCTATGCAAGGGATAGGGGACCTGATGGGATATTTTAACAGAGTAGCCAGAAAAATATTTTGTGACGGATTCAAGCAAACTTTACGTACGAGAGAGGAATATCACCCTAATTCTTGCTCTTTCAAATGCACTACCAAAGGTACAATTTCGAAGGGGTTACGACCCCGGATACCCCTTCTCCGGCTAATGCACTAGGGTGTCAACAAAGAAACACCTCGAAGGCATGAGGAAAATCACACCGGTAAAAAAAAAAAGAGAGAAAAAAGAACCTGTCACGGATATTCTCTCTGTCCTGTGATGGATAAGAGACATCTCTCCGGCCGAGGACGGTGGCAACTTGGTCAAAACACACGGAATTGCAACTCGGCTTTCGCACATATGGATCTTATGCCTTAAACAAAGGAAATTCATCGAGAATATGAAAATTGCCAGAGTTGCTCCAGTTTCTTAAGAAAGGTCACCAAAATCTACTTTGAAACTACAGGCCCCTATCGACCTTGCAACATTTCTCAAGGATCTTGTAGAAAATTATGTACAGACGGTTACTGACTATTGGAGAAATATCAGATTCTTTCTTGTAAGCAGGATGGTTTTAGATGAGATAAATCTACAGTGCTTACACACGTTACACAACAAGAGTTTATACTAAAACTCTGAAGCGAACAAAAGTACCCTATGCTTGTACATAGACACCTTCCAAAGCATTCTTTATCAAACAGAGTACCTCAAGCTAAATTAGGGCACTATGGCATTCGCGTATATTGTCTTTCACTTTTTAACTCTTACATATCACAACGACGACAGTTTGTTCTGTTAAATTACACAGATAGCTCAGATATTCTTTGTCTCAAGACAGGAGTTGCACAAGGTAGTGTATTGGGCCCATTACTGTCCACCCTGCTCACCTGGTCCAAACATATCAAAGCTCTGTCCTCCCAGCTGTCTGTCCTCGTCAATGTCCTGCGACGGATCTCTGGAACGTCATGGGGCCCTACCTGCACCGACCTTAAGCTCGTCCACACCTCCCTGGTGACCGGAACCCTGAGGTACAGCCTCCCAGTCCTCCACGCCGTAAGCAAAGCCAATGAACGCGAGCTCCTCAACATTCAGGCCCGCAGCCTGCGCGTCTGCCTGGGTGTTCCCAAAACGACAGACACATACCTGGTTCTAGCAGAGGGCAAGGAGTCTCCAGCACACATTCTGCGCGACGTGGAAACCCTCCGCGCCTACTCACGATACCTTACTCGTCATCCCGCCCACCACTTGCGGGACATCGACCATGACTGCCCTGCGTCGGCATTCGGTGCCGCTGTCCGGCGACTGAAGGTGTCGGTCCCATCAACTGCGTCTACTTCGTCTTACACCCCACCAATGTGGTCGATGGTCACACCCACCGTGTACACACATATCCCTGGCATCACGAGCAAAAACGACCATCCCCCGCCTGTCCTGCGGTACCTCGTGCTGGAGCACCTGGACGCCCTACACAGCCAGCGACTGCAGATATATACCGACGGCTCGGTCTCCGCGGGCGTCTCCACAGCAGCACTGTTCCTCCCTTCCGAAAACATCGAACAAGCCTTCAAGCTTCCCCACGAAACGTCGCCCACCGAAGCGGAGCTTGTAGCCATTCACGAAGCACTGAAGCTTGTATCCGCTCGTCCACCTGGAAGCTGGACAGTCCTCACAGACAGCAAGTCGGCGCTGGAGGCACTGTCTTCGCCTCGCTCGCAAGTGGTTTCTGACATCCGCTCACTGATCCTGGTTGTGCACAACCTCCTCGTCACCTCCGGCCACTCCGTGTGGTTTCAGTGGGTGCCAAGCCACATTGGCTTGCCGGGAAACACACGTGCCGACACAGCAGCGAAGCGCGCTCATGGCGCAGCTGAGTGCAACACTGTCATCCCGTTATCACCATCCGTCTGCCGCATACACATCCGCCGGCGCGTTTCCTTCGACACCCACCTCTTCATGGAAAACACTGTCGCAGCCAACACCTTCCTCCACCGCATTGACCCGAAGATGGCCTTCAGTGTGTCGCTACGGCTGTCTCGAAAGGAAGAGTCGGCTCTGCATCGTCTTCGCCTGAATGTGCCCGTACTCCATCGTTCCTGTTCAAGATCAAGCAGCGTCCCTCTTCGGCGTGCCCCTCCTGCTCCACCGACGCCGACACCCATCATTTACTCATGACCTGCCCAAGATATGCCGCTCCTCGGACCGCACTCACGCACCGTCTATCTGCCCTGGGGCACAGAGACCTGTCTTTGGCCACCCTACTGGGCCCCGTAGGGCAGAAGCAATGGGCTGTTACCAGAGCGCTCATATGCTTCCTGGGTGACACTGGGCTCCTGGACTGCCTCTGAGCGGTCGTGTACTCATGCCCCTCTGCTGCCCATGTGCCGCTTGCGTCTTTCTCCCTTTCTGTTTTTTTTTCCTTTTCTTTCTTTTCTTTTTACAAGGAATAGCAAGTCGGCTCCTGCCTGGCTGACCTTTCCTTTTTACCTGCCTCTTTTTTTTTCGCAATAAACATATTCCCCCCCCCCATTACTGTTTTGCTCTACATCAATGATGTCAAGACACTTCACTCTGACTTAATTCTTTACCCTGACGATATATGATTCCTAGTTGTTTCTACCACTCATACTCATAGGGTCAGAACTGCGCAAAGGGCTCTATGAGACATTGTTTCTTAGGGAAATACAAATTATTTTGAGATCAACTACCAGAAAACAGTTGCCACATTATTTAGGGCTGGTGGCTTAAATAATATCTCCCTTGACCACGATCTCTTCATTGGCAGCCCCAAGATAGAGATGTGAAGTACATTAGCATCAGGGTTGCGAAATGGTTTCCTCATTCCGTTTCAATTCGATCCCGAGGAATGGAGATTTGCGATAGTCCCATTCATTTCAATTCCTCGGAATGAAAGGTATGGTCAGTTTCCACTCCTGGAATGGCTTGGCAACCCAATTCCATTCCGTTAATTCCGTCAGTAAAAGAAAATGACCGGTGATCAATACTGGAAAGTCCACCAGTGCTAGAGGAGATTGACATTACCAAGCACGGAAAAAAGCACAAAGACAAGCTTATTTCACTCTTGACCGTGTGCAGGTGTGGTGCAAAGGGTGCGAGGACAGAAACCAGCACGTTGAAACCAAAACTGCCACCGGGGCACCCAGACCATTCCATTCCCATTCCTAGGACAGTTTCCGCCATTCCATTCCAATTCCATTCCGGGCTCTGCTAAATCTGGAATGATTCCGGAATCGTTCCAACTCCGGAGTGGCAACTCCGCAACCCTGATTAGCATCCTGTGAGTGATATTTTGTGAGGCACGTCTTCATTTTCTTTTCTTCCCTTTTTCTCATTGTGTGTATTACGTGGTATATATTTGCCTAGCCTCTTTTCATGTACCTGATTGAATCAGTTTGCTGCCGTCTGTACGGGAGTCGATGCTTTCTTGAAGCTGTGTACCTTTTAGCTTCGACTTCCACAATCTGTGTGATGGAAAGAAGGAAATAAAAAAAGGTACAAGTTCCTCACGCCGTCTCCTGCGAAGGACGTTAAATATGGTGTGCCGTGTGTTGAGATTTCGGGGCACATTACAGAACCCTCAGGTGGGCAAAATTGATCCACAGACCCGAACACTGTGCCGTCGCTCATGATCGCAGTTGTCTCGCGACGTAAATCCCCCAATTACCGTTATTATTATTACAACAACACACAGCAACAATTGATCCATGATGGTGAGGTATCTCACAGCACGAATTACGCCACCTGATATGATTGCATGAGAGACGTTACCCACGCAACACAAGCAAATACTAACACCCGTTCTTGTGCGAAGCAGTAACGCTTTAGTCCCTTGTTCAGGCAAACCTTGAGGCTGAGGACACGCAAAAGACGAACACACACGAACACGTCCTCAAGCTCAGGGTTTTCTTGCACAATGAATCTTCACCAGATAGCCGTCATCCTCTCAGTTGACTCAGCTTTTATCCCTACAGAGTCTCTAGATAAACTTCGCTTCAGAACAGCGGCACTGAGTTCCAGGGGCGAGCGAGCGAGCGAGGCAAGGAGAGGCTATTTTGTTTTCCCTGTCACGTTAGAGTCACCCTAAAGACGCTCACGACCATGATCTATCGAGCACGCTCTTGAAACGTTGCACCTACTGCGAGCAGCTCACCGAGGCAGATATCTTGACAGCCTTGAGCTCATCTTGCCCTCCTTCGGGACGGTCTCGTGGACAATACATAGATATTGCCACGAGGCAATCACACACGCTTCTCTGAACCCCAACCTCCACGGCGAACATTGTTATGGTAGCTGACCCTGCTCCTCAAGTGAGGATGGCGCTCGTGTAGAGCGGAAACAAAATGGCTTCGCCGTTGCCCTGTTGAGCTCAGTGTCGTTACTCTGAAGCGAACTTTATTTAGTGACTCCAAATTCCTACAGAAAAAGGCCCCTCACATTTCGATAGCACTTTCGAGTTTAATGTCGCTGTTTATGCAAATAAAGTATGCTACAATAATAAACAGTACAACCCTGTAGTTAGAACAGATGAAAGTTGGAGCGGGTGGGATCACATCTTAAGAGAAGTGCATTATTTAGCGCTACAAGCGTCTTTATCTTTTCGAAAGCCAGTGATTACCGGGAAACCTATCGTCCCAGTAATGCCCTCTGTGTATCATCACCCTAAGTTAAAAACACTGAGCTGCATTCGCCTTCAAACATGAGTTATCACATATTTTCTTCGCAGGTATGGCTTTTATTGCGGGTGTATGTCAAAATGCACGAACGTCTGTCGTGGAAGACAAGGCCTGGTCTTTCAGAGTTGTGCGTGGTTTGGCGCACGAGTTGGCTCACAAGTAAGTGGCATAGAAAATCGTCTTACACGGCAGTTGCGACGCCGGTATTAACTTGTGTAGAGAGTGCTGCAAAATTAAGCTGAAGAACCTGTGATACTCTTTCACCCGTGCACAACACACCAACTCTATGTTTTTGAACATGGTAAAAAGAAAAAGAAAAGGTTTACTAAATGTACTTGTGCCCAGCGTTTTATTTGTTGCGGAACTTCATGGCAAGCGTTGGCCAGACTAATTATCCACCTTCTGAAGCGTTGCGCAAGCAAGGGACGTCGTTGCATATCAGCTAAGAAATTGCTTGCCACGGGCACTCCATCGCTGCTCTCCGCAGAGGGTGTACCGCGGGCACGTGGTGCAGCAACCAACGTTCGTCTCATCTCGCAGTACTGGCAAGGGCAATACTAGTGCCGTGCGAATATTCGAGTAATTTCGAATATGGATGCGAACACTTATATGTTCGATTCGAATTCGGAACCGAATACGAATTTCACTGTTGGAATTGCGAATCGAATCCAATGCCTCTTTCATCACGAATATATTCGAATAATTGCCCCTGCGCGCGCTAAATAACTGCGCGCGCGCGCGTTCATCACAATGCTGATATCTGAACGGTAAGACAACCAAAACTCGCGTCGTCGGCTTTGAGAGCTGGCGTGCTCTTGGGGTCACGTGGTAGACAGAAGCATCCCAAAACGCCATGCGAAGGCTGACACGCTCGTCCCATTCAAAAACGACTGGAAGGGCTGGTCCTGTGTTTCCTTCCTCCATAGGATCGGGACTGCACAGTATTGTCATCGCGCATAAATCATTGTGTTGTTATTTGAAGTAGCGTAGTTGACCGCGCTTAATTTTCTTCCTCAGAAATAGCTTTCCCCTATTTTGCTTCATTTTAGCCTCGGGTGTGTCCACGATGGCGAGAAACCTTATACGCTTGTGAGAGGCCATCCAGGTGCGGTAAAATGTCCATGGGAATCAGGCTTCTTGATGACCTACTTGTCTCAGGACAACAAACAGTTCCAATTCTCGCCCTGCTGTGCTAACCAGATGCTCTTCGTTTCGCAGTAAGTAATCGACAAAACAAAAATACGCGGCACACGCGTACACATGCGTTAGATGATGATGATGAGGTGGGCCATCCACCGCTGTTGTGGCAAGCATATGGAGCTGGAGCTTTCATCTGAAGTACAACAGGCCGGTACATTTCATGTTTCGAATGAACGGGGAAAATACTTGTTCAAGCCATTGGTGAGTTGGGAGAAATGAGCGCGTTCGGTATTCTCTGCGCTACGCGGTTCGGGAAATAGGAGAGGAGGAAAAAACTGTCCCACGGGTTTGAGTGTCCCGTCCAAGGCTATATTAGGGAGTTTCATCGACAGAGGCGATACTCTATCCCATTGCTGGTTGGAATGTGGTGAAATGGAATGAGGAGTCGCGTCATATAGTGAGGACCGAAGTCCTACGGTATCCAAAACGATTAGAAATGCTTTTAGGGTAGAGCATTGGTGGGCTGGATATGGCCATGGACCAAGCAACCTTGACATAGTGAGAGAGTGAGAGTTCGAACCAGACCGAAAGTGTAACTCAGAATAGTTGGTAGTGCGGGTAATGAAGGAGGATGTGCCCTAGGTCTTCCAAATAACTAGCAGTGGTGGCATCCTGGAGAGTCAATTTGTCGCAAACGGTAACGCCACTGAGCTGTCAAAGTCAAACTGAGTCGCATCCGGTGAATTAATGACGTCGTGTTGACGAGAGCTGTTTCGTGGCAGCCGTAAAGCGAGGGGAGCGTGTGCGATTGTCGTGCTGCATTGTCAATGTATTGTCCAGGACAGCGTCCCAACTCGGTCAAAGTGTTCTCAAGTCTGTCAAGGTGACCTGCTCGCAACAAGAGCAACATTTCGGAACGCGCTCGATAGATGGCATCGTGAACAGCAGAAGGTGACGAATGGCGCGCAAACAAGATGGCCTCTTTTGCTCGACCATGGAACTGAGTGTCGCTGCATTGAAGCGAAACGCACTTAGTTACTCAGCATCAGCGGCAGTCGATGGGTCGTATCATTAGCTCTTGTATCACGCCAAATACGGGTCATACTCTCAGACTTCTCGGATCGCCATCCAATCCTTACATAGAAGGAACGTATGGATGTCCACATATATGTTGCTTGCAACATATGTGTGCTGGCGGAATGAGTGAGATCAACTGTGTAATCATTTGAAACAATATTCAACTTTTTCAGCACGAAGCATAAGGCATGCATTCACACTGGTCCAAAATGGATACCTGAGGGAAAAGCTCAGCGGCGATTTAGCGCTAAGTGCGAGAGAAATGCGTTAGCATTAAGCCGCCTTTCCGGTGTATGCGTGATTTCCGGTTGTCCACCTCCGGTTAATACTTGACTTCCGGTCCGACATTTTTAATTACTATAGGTCAGTCTATTTAATAAACCTTTGATTAGCCTCAAATACTTTCGATTACGCTTTAATTAACGAAATACCCTTTAATTACCGTAATATTTAATTTAATTTAATTCCCCTTAATGCGTTTGCTTGCTCTAATTACTGTCAATTTCCGTTCAGGTTTATGTTGATTCTATTCTCTTTAATTCTATAGTTCCATTCAATTAGCCTTAGCTCTTACGCTTAATTACCTTCAAATACTTGAACTGCAAACCATTTACGTTCATTTACCTTTACCTTCGTATCTCCCCTTGACATCTTCACTTGTACCTCTTCCTTGGTGAGGCTTGACCATCTGTCTCACACACACACATACAGTGAACCCTCGTTATTATGACCATGGTCGTTCCCGAAAATTTGGGTCATAATGCGGAATTGTCATATTAACGGGGGGGATTTGCAGAGGTTTCACTAAATTGTTCCCCAGCAGCATGGTCGTAAAGCGCGTATGTCAGATTATCGGGGGTCATATTAACGAGGGTTCACTGTATATGCATACATTTCTTTCCACTTTTTCCACTTTCATACTCCTAATGCTGACGCATTAAAAATCGGCATGTCCCCGCTGGTTTCAATTCGGCATAGCATCTCTAGCAGCAACAACTGCACTTGTTGTCGACATTCGTAAACATTAATGTTCTGACTTCTCACCCAGACTCAAAGAGAAGCTGTGCCTGTTCTACAACAACAGCGACAGCAACGATCGTGTCAAAACTGACGCTCTACCAGGAAACACAGTGTCGCTGGATAAAGTTTGCGAAAAAAGGTTCGCACATAGGCGTGACTACCAATTTAAGTTCGATATCGTAAGTATAGCACGTCTACTTGATTTAACTTAACATTCGTTTTGACGATATCGGAAACTCGGAGGCCTAACCTTTCTATATAGCCAAGATTTTTGAGTTTTGGTATCCACTTTGCAGAGAATTTTGTTTGGTATCGCGTTATTACACTCTTAGGCCACAGATCCATAGCATATCACCGCATTATTCCGGTTAACCTCATTCTCTGTCTTGATTTGGAGAGAGCTGGAAGCGTACGCCTTTTTCTGACCTGCTTTCTCCTCAAGTGAAGAGGGACAACAGTATCCCTCTGTGCGGTAATTGGCCTCGATCGTATCATGTGCTGGAGTGCTATTTTAGGAGCGTCGCGAAGGAGCACTTCGTTAAAAGTTCTCATAGCAAAGGCACGTGGCCGCGCTTTACGCTATGCTTTGGATGACGTTGATTTTGAAGTTACACTTACATCCTGCACGCAGATCAATGCGGATTCACGTTGCCGTAGCAGCGCGCGACTATAGAGGTGAGGGGATATGTTTAATGCGAAGTAAAAGAAAAAAAAAGAGAAGGGAAATATTATCGAGGTTTTGAGATTAGACTTATTGTTTAAGTACATGAACACGAATGTGCCAACAATCCAGAAGTGCGGTCGCAGTGCAGGTTGTACCGAATAAAAGCTATACTCTTCAGTACACTCTTCATTAGGAATCGATAACTCTTCGGCAGTAAGTTGCCTCTCCAGCTAAAATAAAAAAAAGGCTGTCTCGAAACACATAAAAACTCAGTATTCAATCGCCGCTACCCAGAGCGCAACCGAATTTCACGCTTTGTGCAACGTCAATAGACCCTTCGAGAAAAGCACCCGCGCCCCCAAGTGAGCGGCGCAAGACGTCTTGGGATGCTTGAGATACACTGCTCCGTCGTCTGCTTTTTCCTGAGACCACGTGGGGCGCTTAGTGATGCTTTTACTTTGTGTGCAATGAATGTCGCGTACTGATGGCCTGCATTGAGTGTTCAAGGCATACAAAGAGCGCATGGCTTGCTCTTGAGAACACTCACAACGTTTTCCGCGTCCGTTACAACCGGCAAATTCTAAAACAAAACGCAATCGAACGATCACTTTCACAGACAGATGCAACCGGAGCGTCTGCAATCTGCATAGCGTCTGCGCATGCGCCAGCAGCAGCAAACAGGAAACTGGCGCATCAACTTCCCATGATAGCTCGGGCGCCACAGGTGGCGCAAAAGGTCTATACCGCGTTCACTGCAGTTGACATATTGCGGAAATCCGTTGAGATTCTTGAACGAGGAAGCGGGACAATCATTCGAGTTAGTTACTATCATAATGGAACCACTGTGGAGCTCCTACTGCAATTAGTGCATAAACAGTGATCAAATTAAAAGCTCTGAGGACTGCGAGCCATACCGGTATATGAGAGTTGCAGTGAACGTAATCTTTACAGTGCTGGTATTCTAAATTTCAGCGACGCGTACTTTCGGTCTTCTTTAGTCCCAACCTGTGTAATTGGACACTGGCGGCTCCATGCAGGTTTGCAACTCGTTTCAGGGAAGGGGCCTCCCTGGACATGATTGTCGGGTCCCTTGCGTAGGCACAAGTGTGAAGGTGGGAGTTAAGCCACCGGTGATTAATGAAGATGCAAGCGCACTCGACGGCTCCCATTGTGACCCTCAAGACGAACATAAGGTAACGTTATCAATAATGGCATACATATCGTTCCCATCCGTGAACTGTACCTCAGCACCAATATTTATAAGAACTGATCGAGCGATATGCTCTAGAGCAGTGAGCGTGGAGTTCTTGTTTTGCGCAACAGAAAAATAATACAGATGATTGTACTGACAGCTCCGGGGGAATCCATTGTCTATGGAGGACCGCTATGACTATAGCTGAGCGCGAGTGCCGGTATACCCATTATAACCCGCTGACACCTCCTTAATTCAGCTATTTGCGGGCATTAATTTAGTCCTGTTGCAGGTCGCCGGTAAAATGCGGGTGTGCCCGCATCGCGTCTGCGGGTAATGCGGGCATACACAAAACAGCTGAACCCACTAGCCCGCCTTCTTTTCACGAGTATCCGCATGTACTGACTAATTTGGATATTTTTCGAAGAGAAAGTCTCCCGAAAACAAAATCTTACTTGGCATAACCCGTGGTCATTTCCATTGTAACCCCTCTCAGATTCGACAGTCATGATCTGTGACGACCCAGGCATCCGAGGAGGTGGTCACATGAATCCAAGTGGGACTGCCTTGCCTTATGCTGAGGGTGCTCGTGCGTTCAAACTTATCTCGCAATGGGCGGTTCCGCTGCCCAGGTCGTGCCTCTCGGGTCCTCTGCTCTTCTGCCTGTCTTGTTGGGTGATACAGGTCAGTGGCGGATCCAGGAATTGGGGGGGGGGGGCGATCGCTTCCCAAAAACGTAGTTTATACATTGGACTTCCCTCTCTCCCTCCCCCACTACACGCTCCGACAAAGAACCCCACCCAACCCCAGGGTCTGTATCCGCCCCTAATACAGGAGCGGATCCAGTCTTATCTCAAGCTCCACGGGTCGTCGTCCGGAAGTCGTGGGGTCCTCGACGTTTGGGCACAGGTCCTGGGTAAGGGTTGGTCACACCCTGTGGCTCTCCGCTTATCGAAGCCCCGAAGACGAATCTCGCTTCTACGATCTGTCTCTCTGAAGGTCAGACACCCGCTTTTAAATGGAGGTTCTCTTTCGTCTTCTCTTCTTGCTATTTGTCCGACTTTGTGTCTGGCCTGCTCCATACGTCCATACTGCCTCGTCCATACGTCTCAATCGTAGCTCTGCTCTCTGGCAGCCACTTGGGTCCTTTCTTTTCGGCCGTTGTTGTGTCTTCCAAGACTTCAAAAAATTGTGACTGCGACCTTCGCTGCCCCGTCGCGTATTTCCAACTTTGCTTTGTTGCGGGGTAGTTCATCCCACCACAAGGCTGCGCACGCAACGTCCCCCAACACAGGGTCAGCAGAACCGCAAGGAAACTGCATGCCCTGTCTGGGCATGACACCCCAAGCAGCACGCAGACATTGGACCGACATCGGACATCGACCGGCAAATAGATAAATTACTCTCTTTGGAACCTCGAGTGACGTGGTCATGCTTGTCAATGCTACTTCTTCCGTCTCTGCAAATTCCCCAGGGATTTTTGCCAAGCTGCGAAGGACGCAGGACATTAATTCGTGAATGTCCTCCTACGTTTACGTGGTGTACCATGCAAAATCAAGGAAGCATGTTTTTCATTTTCAGTCACTGTAATGTGCTCTTAATTGCATATTTAATTGCCACTTCTATCAAGCGCAGAAGACATTTGTGGAAACATATTTCGTTGCAAGTTTTGCCCGCAAACAGATAACGAACTGACACAACAGAACACGACCGACATTGCCAACTTCAGCGGGATATTCATTGCAAGTTGGAATTGTCGGCTGCATGTCGCTGGTTTCAATCAACATCGAGCCGACATTGCCAACTTCAGCGTGATATCTGTTGCAAGTTGGCGTTGTTGGCTACATGTCACTGGTTTCAATCAACATCGAGCCGACATTGCCAACTTCCAGTAGATATTCCGCTGAAGTTGGCAATGTCGACTCGATGTTGATCGAAATCAGCGATATTTAGCCGTCATTGCCAAATTCAGCATGATATATCTTGCAAGTTGGCATTGTCGGCTACATGTCGCTGATTTCGATCAACATCGAGCCGACACTGCCAACTTCAGTGGGATATCTGCTTGAAGTCGGCGCCATGTCGTTTTTGTTTTTGTCAACATTCCGCCGACATGGCCAACTTCTGTCGTAATACGGCCACAAGTTGGCAGTGTCAGAGATATTTCGGGCCGACATGCCAAACTTGCTAGAGACATCGACCCGACATCAAGCAAAACAGCAAGCGGTCCTGGAAATTGTTCTTGTTCCAGATCTCTGTCCGGGAACACGAGTGCTGCTTATAAGATTGTCTCGCAATATCCCCATACGATTGCACTAGATGTTACCGAGTTGATCATTTTCCCACATATTTTACGAACGTTCTGTCAGTTTGCCCCCTCAAACTCAAAGAAAATAGTACCTTGCCGTGATTCTTTTATTTTTAGCTATGAATGCATTATTAGCCTATGAGTGACCAAAACGACATGAAACTAAATTATGCGCCGAAATTGGGGTTCCCGTCCTCTATAGAGGCTGTTAGCTATCAGTGCAAGCCGAGCGAGAAATATTGCAATTTAGCTTTTCGACATGTGGCTTTTGTGCATGTGCGTTTGAGCCGGAGAGAAGGAACTGCAGTTTTATTTTCTCCCTATCTCTGGGGGGGGGGGTCTCTCTTTTTTTTTTTTCGAGTGTGCGCGCTTGACGAACCTTCTTTTGGTGATATCGTGATCGTTTGAGCACAATCCAACGTCGATTGTCACGTACATAAGAGCACAAACGCAACTGAACCGCATGAGTCGTGGTAGCCCTTGAGTGTGTTACATATATACTTGATACAAAGGTAAGCTGGGTTCGGAAGTGAGGTAGATGATGTATATCCCTGGATAGGCACAACGCTTCGTAAGACGCAGAGACGCAGAGAAGACACGGACGGGACAACGCTGATTGTCAATTCACGTCACCAACAGGAACGCATTCTATTTGTTGTGCACTTAAGTTCTCACGGGACCCTCTCAATAACAGTAATTACATCTTCTTATGACTGATTCCAGTTGTGCATTGGAGGAGAGTGTAAACATCACGAAGTCTGCAAGGAGTGCACCAAGCGTCCACCACAACCAAAAATGCCAACAACAACAAGGACGACTACCCGGTCACGATACACCTTCGTTCGCCGAGGAAAACATTAAACGAAGGTTCCAAAACTCCTCTGTGCAGTTCCGTTCGGTATAATATGCAAAAACTCTCTCTGGATTTTCAGCGGAACAAAAGTAGACAGACGCTTTCGGTCTCTGTGTTTTCTGCTTTCCTTTATAAGTGTAAATAAAGGCAACCAGACCTTGAACATTTTTTGTTCTTCTCGCGTGCACTCCTTGGAATGGGAAACACGAGGTGTGATGTCGATGGCTTTGGCGATATCAATTCATGATATAACATCTGTGTAACATTACGGCACATTTATGATTCTTGATACGTAGATACGGCGATGTGCTCGAGCTGTTCGACAGATGGAACGGCACAGAGTTGAAAACTTCTGGTCTCTTAATTGTAGTATCGGTTTCCCGTGAATAACAGAAGTATGCAATAATCACTGACTGTGATGTAGTATTTCCAACAGTTCTATACTTTTTTTGTATTAGGTAACATATGACAGCACAGCTATGCAAAAAAAAAATATTTATTTATTTATTGTAACATTACAATACAAATGAGGATTATTGGTTGCTTTACTGTTTTTGTGACGTTTTACACATTCGAGCTACGAGTGCACCTTTTCTGTCAGTGTGCCCGGGCAGTTCCTCTTCCTCATTGCCTTCATTACAGACAGACAGACTTATTTGAAAGAAATGTCTGCAAAAACATGACTAGGTTTCTTACAAAGAGTACCAATTCTCCGGCATTCATGACATGAATTATTTCGCTCTAACGACAAAGAGCTACTGTTCAAGTTTATGCAGTGGTATCAGTGAGTATAACAAAGATAAAATTAGCTAACACGCAAGAAATGCAAGCAGGACAATACATCGCGAGCCACTAGGTGTACGAAACAAAGAACAGCATAATCGCGGTTCACTGAAATAGCCCTTCTTCATCAGAAAGAGTTCATTATCCGCAACGTTGAAAAAATGTTATATTCACTTGGAATTTACATTGACTTCACTGAAGCTTTTGATTTCGTGAACCATTCAGTACTGCTGGGCAAATTAGGAAAATATGGTATTCGTGGCATAGCACTTTCATTTTCTGAGTCATATTTAAAACCTCGGCAGCAGTATGTTTATTATTATGTACAGCTGGAGTAAACTGCAGGAAACGGCGGGTGTCCCACAGGGCAGTGTCCTCGGCCGACTGTTGTTTACCACATCCATAAATGACATTGTGTACACTTGTGAAATAGCCAAATTTAATATTTACGCTGACGATACGACAACGATCACCTGGGGAAATACCGTTGAGCAAGCCATGGAGAAAGCCAATATAGCTCTCGCAGCAATAAACAGTTCGACCGAATCACCTTATTACAAACACAGACACACACACACACACATACAAATCAAAGCTGGGCTTTATAAAACTCAGAATAAACATTTGAAATGTCCTGTTGACATATTTCTTGGAAAAAATCGCATTGATATTGTAAAATCCGTGAAGGTTTTGGGAATATATTTCTCTCAAAATATGTCATGGGACTGCCAGGTATCTCACGTCAAGACTAAAATTTCCAGGTCCGTTGGAGTCACGAGCCGGCTAAGCCAAACTTTGCCGAGAAATGTCAAAATGCCTATATATAATTCCCTAAGCGTTTTCCGTCCTACGTTATTGCTTCTTGGTTTGGGACGCCACAAGTCAAAGTAATATAAAAAAATTATTAGTTGTACAAAAATGGGCAGTTAGACTTATAGCTGATGTTCCCCGTGACAGTTACACTGGAGCTCTTTTTTCTAGTCTCAACATCCTTAAAGTTACTAATTGTTACTCTTATTTTCTACTGAGGGCGTATTTCTTTGCTGTGAAACAGAATAACACTATCATGTTGCCATTGTTTTCACTGGATAACCATCCGATTCAACGTACCCGACATACTGAGCAATGGAAGATTTCCACTTCCAGAACAAACTACGGAAATCAGCTGCTATCTCGTGTTCTTCCCGGGATTTTAAACAGTTATTATGCGAGCGGTGTAAATATAACTCATCTATCTGTAAGTGCATTATGGCTGTCAATCTGTTAAAACTATTTGTAGACTGTATTTTAACTGCGCGTGGTTAGGATTACTAAGTATATTTCGTTTCGTGAGTGCATCGTATTTTTCCATTTGTACTTTGTGCTACCGTTGACATACGAGTGGAACCTTTTGGGGGGTTTTGCGCTTGTCGAGCGGCTGTTAGCCGGTTTTCGACCAACTTACTCTTGTTCATTTCTTTTCTGTGCTACAACCGACAATAAATGAAATGAAATGAAATGTTTTCATTTGGATGCAACACCTGGATGCAACATCGTGTGTACATCCTTAGAATATCGGTAGTTTACTGGGATACGTGCCCCATGAGTTTACGCTTTGTCGATTACGGCATGTATGTTGATGATGAACGGTACGCATTCAAAGACATGTAAGCGCTGAATCCAGTGTTTGTTGATGCTGTTTACTGTTTCATGTAGTTTCAGCAAGCGATCCCCATCTCGATGATAAATGCTTACGCTTGTGCAAGTCATATAAATACCAGTTGTGTTATTCGCAATTTACATTTCACTACAAAGGTATCAAATAATTAATATTACACATCAAGTGCATTAATTAAACAGTGATGAAATGATTGAACTACAATCTTGTTTTTATGTGTAAATTTATACGCGTAGGTAGTCTGTGTGTGAGCAGCTGTGAAGCATACTTTGTTCGGAACGAGGAACGGTATAAATTTTGTTGTGACGGAAAGGGTACGGAGGCATGTCACCTATCCATCGGGCTAGATCAAGAAAAGCATGGCTACTCTGTCTTGAGTGCCACGCTATAGTGATCGTGCGACACATAAAGGGGGCGCGCTGCTCCGTCGCGACAGCGCCGCCAGTGGCGGTGTTGGAAGTATCCGACGTGATACCACGCCGCCCGTTCTATGCATTCTCAAGTGGAACCGTAGCTTGCGTGGCGACCGCCGTAATTAGAAGGGCTAATTTTCGAAGCGCAAATAATGTGGAACCTTTAAGGGGGAGAACGAAGCGAATGGAGACAGACTGCACAGAAGCAACCACCGTATTTATAATGTATCTAACAGTGCGGAAGGAGAACAGCCACTCGCGTCTGTCTGGTCAAACGCCTGTAAGTGATACGTCGAGGTGATAGTTATTTGACGCCTCGCAAAATCCTGGCTTGCTAGCTATATACGTGTATTTCTCCCAACCATTTGTAATATAATGTTTTTGACTGAGTCTTGCACATATTCCTTTTGTGCTCTTTGCACGCACATTGCTTCGTCACTGAAATCTACATCGTGTGTCCGTTTTATCCATACAAATAAACACGTGAGGTCACAACTTATTGTCTAAACTTGTACTGCAGTTTTTCCAGTATCCTTAGATACAATAACGCTACAGAGATCCTCAAAGAAGAAATTACATGAGTTTTTACCTCGGTTACCGCCGTAGGCTTGTGGCACGACAGCTGTGAAATGGTCGGTGCGTAAATACTAAAACTAAACCTTTTGGACAACGTAGAACTTCCGTTCTCACTGTGAGACTCGTCAACCAGATTACCGGGAGCAATATCGGCTCTGGGCACTGGCGATGAAACACCTCAATCATTATCTCGAAATAGGTTGCCGTTTGGTCGGTGCATTTGACGGTGATACAGTATCCAGCGGCGTTTCACCGTCACGAAAGTGGCAACTGTAAATCATTGATCATTTTGCAGGTCCTCATTCAGTTTCATTGAAACTAGAACAAGAGAAATAGAATATGTTGTGCACACCTCATGCAATGGCCGAACGCGCGTCACAAACGCTATTCGCTGCGAGTCTAGTGCCCTCGGTGGTATTGGAAGCATAGAAATCACGAGAACTGAAACATCCTGTTCCTAATGAAGAGTTCTTTTAGGTGCTGGCGCAGTTAGCGATACAACAGTTCCAGTGTGAAAAAAAAAAAAAGACGCCCGCACTTCACATGTAAACAAAGCTGGCTACCCGGCGGCTATCACGCAAGGTACTTTCTCCGGAGGACGCATCGCGGCGCCACCGGTTTGTCGCACACTCCCTATAGGTAGTGAGTAGTCGATAGTTGGATAGATGGTGATTGTATGGTGATTGTAGTGGACTGAGCACGAGAAAGATTATGAAGATGACGAGGACGATGAAGACGAACGTGAGACGAGGAATAAACTGCCCCTCTGGCTGAAGAAGAGGAAGAAGAAGAAACAGATATGGGCTATGTGGCTCTAGCTCTCTGCAAGTCTAGGTAGACTACTACAAGGTGGCGACGAGCGATTCTTCCTCGGCGGAATCTGAGAATGGCTACCGGTTCCAATGCTGGGGATCACCAAGCCTCGGCACGACCAGCGTTCGACAGTACTTCGTTTGGAGAGGCCTGGAATTTTCCATCCGGAAAGGGAAGAGTGGACGCTTTATTGTATACGATTCAGAGCCGCTTCGCAAGTTTCTCGGGTAACTGCTGATATCGAGAAGAGAAGCCTGCTCATTTCCTCCTTGGATGCGGCCGTTTTCGAACGGTTGTTACCACCTCATCCAGCCGAAGGACGTCACGGACCTTCCATTCGAAGACTTGGTCAAGATACTGGACCCCGAAGAAATTCAAAGAGTTCGACAGGGCAAAGCTATTCTGGACTCGACAGGAAGAAAACGGGCCCATTAAGGATTTTCTGAACCACCTATGAGCAATACTTGGGACTTGTGAATACAAGACAGAAGCAGACATACGCGCCTGTTCATTGCTCACAGCCTTCATAGTTGGCGTACGAGGTCAGCGTATTCGAGCGAAGCTTGTACTTGAGCAGAATCTCACCACTGAGACTGCTTTACGGCTCGCCGAAAGCTGGATCCCGTGGCCTGGACTCCCCGATGGTGCCAGAGGTCTCCCAGTCAACTAGAACTACAGGGAAATGTTTTTGCTGTGGAAATTTCAACCACGATGAGGCGAACTGTCACTTTCGCCACGAATCGTGTCTCGACTGTGGTAAGCGGGAACATATTGCCAAGATGTGCACGCACATAAGACGCGCTTCGCAAGTCGACACGGGATCTCAAGCAACGTTGCTGAACCGGTCCACGTGGGAAGTGCTTGGTTGTTCAAAACTTCAACCTGTACCTTATAGTCTACACTCTTTCAACCAGAAGTTAATCAAGGTTCTTGGAAGGAGTTTTCTAGATGTCCGTTGGAGGGCGCATCGGTTTTCGTTGGAAGCCATCATCACGGAAGCGCCCGCTGTTAATATATTATTGAGAACGTGTATTTCTGCCCTGGCGATTGATCTGAACAAGATGTTCGTGGGTATCACAAACAGCGTTCCAGACGCCTTAATCCTTATGAACTGCTTCTTCAACATTGTACACAAGTCTTCAGGCTGGTTCACATTGCCACGTTCGCGCTTACGGGCTACGGGTTGCGCTTACGTAGTACCACGGTCCCTTGATAGCTTCCTGGTCACGCAGCTTCTCCGTAACTCTATGGGGAAGCTTTGCCCAGGGACCGGAGCGCCCGCGTGGTGGCGCTGCCATCGGAACGCGGGAGAGAGACGCCTGCGTCTCCCATTGCAGTACACGTCTTTCGGCTGTTGTCGCGTTGTAACCGTGTGCTAGCAGCATGCCAGAGACATGCTGTGTTACCAAATGTCGCTCTGGGTATTCGGGGGGTGGCAAGGGGGTGTACATGTTCGCTTTTCCTGCGAATTCTGACAAGCGTGAGAAGTGGAAACGTGCCATCCATCGCATTGATGGTGGGCAGTTCAGTTTTGACTCTCCACACACACGTGTCTGCGAGGAGCACTTTGATCACAGCGATGTCGTATGGCACGACGAACTCGTCATCAACGGCGATAAAGTGCTGCACAAGCGTGGAAAGTCAAAGCTTGCGTGCAAAGTCAATGCAGTGCCGCGCATAATCGACTGCTGCCGTCGTATCTGAGCACGCCGAAACTGCGAAGCCGTTCCGTCAGACAACGATGCCCGGGAAACAACCCCGTAAAAAGAAGGCGTCTGCCGTAGACACCAACAACGAACTCAGTGCTTTTATGGAGAGAATCTGAAAGAAAATTGCTCATGGAACTGGGGCTTTTGAACTGATTTGGCTCCCAGGGGTGTCAACATTTGTAATAATCGTGTAATAACGGTCGAGCGATCGCGTCAAATACTAAGGCAGCGTTCACACGGAGCAGCTTTTCCCACCAACTCTGAGCAACTTTGGAGTTATTGACAGTCGTCCGACACCGGCAACCTCCAGCAACTCAAGTTGCTCGTAATCGCTCCTCGAACGAAAACTTAAAAAGTTGCTCGCGCGCTGGCCAATCAGCGAGAGGAGTACTGTCACGTTGCTCCCGAGGGCGTGGATTCACGGGTTCAAATCCTGCACGTGCAGCTCAGAAATACTCGTTTTTTTTTTTGTTGTTGTTGATAAAGAAAAGGCTCCACCAGTTGGATTCGAACCCACACTCTCCGGTTGCCGTAAGATTGCTTGTGGGTGGAGCTGCCGAGTTGCTACATGTGAACGCGCCCTCTAAGCGGTCATGTAACTGTCTGCGATTAACTGTATAAGTCCTTTACACGCTAAATAATGTACGCATCATTAAAGCGTTTTAGCATGGCAGGATAAAAAGGCCGCTCGAGATTGATTCACGGAAGCGTGTCGGATACATGGCGGTTCCTTTCAGTCTGGTAAAAGAAATGAGGTCCAGACGATAGATGACTAAAACAAGAGATGAACGGGACAAGGGCACAGCGGTTGAATTTCGTGACATGTCCGTCAGTCGGGATCTTTTTAGACGCTATACTTTTGTCTTCATCAGCTTCGTGGCAACAATTGAGAGTAACTCATCTGGTACCTCGTGAAAGGACTGGTGTGATTGCGATCGGCCGATCGCGTCAATTAGTACGCCGTCATGGGCGCAGCAACTGTCCGCAATTAACTGTAAAATGTACTGTACCCGCTAAGTAAAGTACAGATCACCTTACCACCGTGCCCTATGCACATAAACTTCGCTAGAATCTCCGGTTGAGGGTTTGAAGATAGGAGACTCGCGACAATACATCCGTGCCACTCGAAGTGGTCGGCAGCAGCTTTACGCATAAAATAATGCCGACCAGAAAACGATTATTCGATTATAGTTGCTGCAACGTAGCAGAAAACCATTGCAACAAATAATTTTCTCGTAGGGTGTCTGGAAAAGCGCAAAAACAACACTGCATCTGCCGTTCCCATGACTGGCCCGAGCGGGAGATTCTACCGCGTTCCGATCGCGGCGCCACCACGCGGCTCCCGTTGTCCCTAGGCCAACTTTTTGACGGAGCTGCATGACCAGAAAGCTATCAAGGGACCGTGGTAGTACCCATCTCGTTGCCGGCTACCGTTCCTCCATCGTTCACATTACTACGTTTCGGCGCTCCGTTCCTCCAATGAGGAGCGGCCTCCTAGAACGCCATCCTTCCGAAGAAAAGTGAAATAGAGCCACAGAGTAGCATGACGTCCAGCACGCCGGTGCCGGCTGCTTTGGGAGACAATCAGACATTCCTTGACGATGTTCTTAACTTAAAGCCATCATCGACAGTGCAACGTACAGCTCGCTACTTCGGACAGATTCATTGAGTGAAGATATCACCTGACAGACCCACTGCTATGCTAATTGTCATCCATGAGTTTTCTTTTTTTCGTGGCATCCCTGTATCGCTTCTTTTGCTATTGTATAGCCAGGGAAACTTCTCAACTTGGAGAATAAGAGCTTCTAAGACAGCAAATGTTTGCGCCATCTTTGCAAGGAGACGGGTGAGACAAAACGCATGCGCGGCATCCGAACTTTTCTGCGATCCTATTGGCCAGTGCGCTTACGGTTACGGAGCTTGCGGGAGAAAAGTTGAAGTTGCTTCAACTCCTTGCGGAAACGATCTTGCGGGCGCCGTCTCTTGGTCGTCATGGCAACCCCCACCGTAAGCGCCCGTATCCCGTAGCCGTAAGCGTAAACGTGACAGTGCGAACCAGCCTTTCGACTGCAATTGGAAATGCTGATGGTTTGTCACGTCTACCAATGGGTCCAGACGTTCAGTCTAAAAAGTCCATACACGATGACGCCAATCTCGTTGATCATATCATGGCGGCTCGTCTCAACACGATCACTTTCCATGTTTCCGCCGATGACATTGCAAAAGTGACTGCCAGAGACCCCCTGTTTTCACGGATATACTGCTACATTGCGGAAGGATGGCATCCAGGTGTTCCATCGGATGCTGAACTTTCGCAACCCACCAAACAGAACTTACGGTGCGGAACGGTTGTATCGTTTGGGGCGTGCAAACTTTAGTTCCTCACAAAAACGCCATCTGTGCTGCTGTCATACCTTTTTTTATATATAAAACTTCCGTAAAGGATAAGAGTAACCACCCTGCATACAGCTTTCTTTTACAGTTGGTGGCTCGTTTCCTAAGAAATCGGCGTCGTCCGCATGTGGTATGGACACACACACACACAGTGCAATTTTCAGCTGTCGCTGCAATTCGTGTTACACCACTGTAACCGTCCTGTGAATTTTTTATGTGCAGCATCTTTTCTTTTTGAATCTATCAGATCAGCATCGATACAGTTTTTGCTGTTATGTGACAAGGCGGGCTTCCTGTGGAAGAGAGCATGTAGCCACTAGACGAGCTAATTAGAGGTACCAGTATACATAAGGCTTCCTGGCATGTTTCGTTCCATTTTTTTAGCAACAATGAATCACTGGATGAAGCGCTGCACCAACAACCATCGCATATCGGAAGAAAGAAACGAGGTGGCCGTCAACACCCCACTGCCAATTGAACGCTCACTGGTCAGGATACACGTTGCCTAGTGGGCGCCAAAATGAATTCAGTTTTAGACTTCCCTCTGTACTGTGGACTTGGTGCACGGTTTACCATGAATAAATATTAGTACCCAGATTCATGTTTTCTATCTGAATTATGCATGTATTCATTTCAAATTCATCGCATTTCTGCATGAATTTACGCGAGGACTGTAGCAGGACAACACATGGTCTAAAGTACGCCTAAGGGTGACTAAAGTAAAGTACAAGAAAGGTACAACCCTAGAGCTGTTGCCTGAACGGGCGGATGAAATTGGTCTCGCCGCAGACTTTATGTATAATGTATGGTTAGCTGTCTGACCCAGTCCTAAACATTTTGTCTCAAAAATGTCTAAATCTCAGTTAGGCATATAGACATTGCACGTCTAAGGCTAGATGGCTAGGTGGCGTAACGTTAGACGTGTTAGTTGATGTATTTTTGACGGAAAATTTACACATTTTGACGGTTGATAGCATAGCCATTCCATAGGCATCCTTTTTTTTTCTCGATTTCTATACGCCATTTAGACGTCTATTATCCCATCATGTGCTACCTGTGCTTTGTAAGAAACCTAGTCACTTTTTTGCAGACGATTCATGCAAACAAGTCTACTGTCCGTAATGAACGCATCGAGGAAGAGGAACAGGCCGGGTACACTGAGAAAAAAGATGCACTCTTATCTCGAATGTGTAAAACGTCACAAAATAATAGAGCAGGCAATAACTTTCATTGGTATTGTTAATGTTACAGTATTTATTTTGCATAGTTGTGCTCTCATATGTTACTTTATGCAAAAAGTATAGAACAGTAGGAAATACTACATAACCATCAGTGATTTTTGGCATACCTCTGTTATTCATGGGAAATAGATACTTCTGTACAATTAACGTAGCAGAAGCTTTCCATTCCGTGCCGTTGAATCTGTCGAACAGTTCAAGCACATCGCCGTATCTACGGATCAAGAATAATAATTGTGCCGTGATGTTACACGGACGGTATATCGTGAATTGATATCCCCTGGTACCAAAGCCACCGATATCACACCTCGTGCTTCCTATTCCAGCGAGTGCACGTGAGAAGAAGAAAACATGCGCAAGCTCTAGTTGCGTTTATTCACACTTATAAAGGAAAACGGAGAAACCAGAGACCGAAAACATCTATCTAGTTTCGTGCCGCAGAACATTCAGATAGTGCTTTGCATATTATCCCGAATGAAACTGCAGAGGGGAAACAGTACAGAAATTGTGTTTAATAACGTCTCCTTGGGTAATAGAAGATGTATGGTTTTTGGGTAGTCGATGTCGTCGTTGGCATTTTTTGTTGTGATGGACGATTGGGGCAGTCCTCGCAGACCTCAGGAAGTTCACACTCTCCTCTAATGCACACCTGAAATCAGTCAGCAGACCACGTGAGCACTGTTATTCAGAGGGCCTCATGAGAACTGAAGTGCACAACAAATAGATGGGTTTTAGTTAGTGACATTAACTGATATCCAGCGTTGTCCCGTCCGCGTCTTTCTTCTCTGCGTCCTCAACAAGCGCTATTTTTACCCAGGGATACACACCATCTTCCTCACGTCTGAACCTTGATTACCTTTGTATCAAGTACATGTAGAACACACTCTAGAGCTACCACTGATGCAGTTCAGTTGAGATTGTGCTCTTATATGCGTGACAATCAATGTTAGATTATGCTCAAACGATCAGCATTGGCACCAAAACAAGGTTGGCCAAGTGCGTCCACTCGAAATGAGACAGAAGAGAAGTGCAGTTATTTTTCTCTCACTGAAACAGACGTGCACGAAAACCAAATCTCGAAAAGCTAATTGGCAATATTTCCCGCTTGGCTTACATTGATAGCTGACAGCCTCTACAAACTGTAAGCTTGAAGAAATTTTTGCGGCTGTCCACGTTGGAGCAGTCCGCCACGTTTTGGGCGCAGAATTTAGTTTGTTGTCTTTTTGGTCACTCTTAGCAAACTGAATACGTCAATCATTCTATTGTATTGTAAGCTAATAATAACTCAACATAAAAGAACCATGGCAAGGTAACATTTTCCTTGAGTAGGAGGATGAAAACGGAGGCAACCATGAATGGACAAGACTGAAACCGGCAATGGAGACCGGTAGTGTTTTCTCACTCATCCCCAGTAAACGTCCTGTTGGGCAATGACGTACGATCCTCGTCCGTCACGTGATACGAGAGCACCCACCCTCGGCAGGAATTTTCGCCCAGGGAGAGTGACTAACAACCACTTTTGGACATGCCGCTTTACAGCAGTTGTAGAAGACGACAAATGTCTCGGTAAGTGCAACGCTTGCAGACGTAACTCGTTGCGGGTAAGCACCAAGACGAGATGATATTGCCACGAATCATCTCAATGCCACGAATCATCCGAAACGAAACTTCCAGGGCAGGCACGAAACGGTACATCTCTTCCCGGCGCCTGCTGAAGAAGAGGCAAGAAGATTCTAGACACATAGCCTGGGGCGGATTACTGGCCATTGCATCGGTGCGTCGGCCTAACGTGGCAACGCCCACCGTCGGGCAAGCGCGCGCTGCCGACGCATGATCTGAAGTGGTCAGTCCGCTGTCGTCCGCTGGATAGGCGAGCCTCGCCGGCGCGAGGAGCAATGACGCTACTCTCGGTGGCAGACTCAAGTGTGTCAAGCAAAAAGCCTAAATTTGACGACATTAACTTACTTTGTATTTACCTCTAACAAATATAAATTTTGTTACCGCGTGGAAAGAAACCTTCTTGCACATCCTTCGCTAGATGAGCACGTAATACACGAATCAGCCAATGCGAATGCAGTGCGGTATCATCTGCTGCCGTCGCTGGCTCGAAGGGAATCCTTCGGCGCTCGGAGGTGTCTCTTTTTCTTTTCACTCTACACATGTGTTGAGAATTAGTTTCGTATTTTATTTTTTTGCATCACATTCGTAGAAGACGAGGACGGTGATCTGTGCACTATACGCCGCGTGGAAGATTGCTATACTGACGAGGATAAAGTTATTTGGTGGACTTACGGTGTGCTTGCTGAGCTTGTCGAGTGATCTCGTCCTCCTTTTTAGTTCTACAACTAAACTAAGCAGTGATTCGGGTAACAGCTCAGAACTACACAGCCTGCTGGGGCTTCCAGAGAAATGCCGGCTACAACAAGCAGCCAAGCTCAAAATGTGCGGAGCGGAGGCAGATGTCGACGGAGGAAGAGGCAGGTGACACCATCAATGTCCACCAACTCCTTGAAGAACGAAGGAGAATCGTGGAACAACAACGGCGGATCGCAGGAAGCATTGATCGCCTATGCCAAGTATGCCCAATGAAAGAGTTACTAACAATACGGATAATAAAATATGTGCTGGCTCATTCCCGCAGGCACTGGCTCCAATATCACAATATTTTGCGCACAAGCTTCTGCAGAAAAGGCATACAAATGAATAGCGCTAGTATTGCTAGTTTTTTTTTACTGCTGTGTCCAAATATTTCATAAATAAAGAAATGTCATGCTTGTGCAAGACGGCGTTAATTTCACAATGGTGTGTTACATACACACGAACTCAGCTAATGCGGGTATATAACATTCCCTATATGGGGAACACTCGATGTCATGTCAATGTTTCCATATATATCCTGTATGTGTATACACAAGGCTTTGGACAGTCGGAAGAAGGAAACAAACTGCTCTTCCGACAACGACGTGAAGACATCCTTGTGAGCACGAAATGTCCTCGTTGACTGCACTGAAGTGGCTACTTGGTCTTCTAGAAACCCGTACACAAGCGTCATTTTCAACGACGAACATCGCAGCGTTTTGCGTCGGCTGACCTCCTCGCCCAATGGCTACGAACGCCACACACCCGGCGATGGTGGCAGGCTGCGAGTAAGGTCACTTCTTCCTTCTCACGACGAAGCGGGTCACGTGCAGCACGCGTTACTATGGAGACGACGCTGCGCTACGCACCGACAAGTGGCCAGTAATCCGCCCCTGCTCTCTGGCAAACGCACGTGCAGTTTCTAGACTTTTCGGCGCGACACTTAAATGCTTGTACGCTCCAGGCTGGAGCATTCATTCTTTGGACTCAGTTGTGTTCAGAGAGCTATCACTCTTGTGTTTTTGCTACCAAGTAGTTTAATGAACGGTTTGCTGTTTATTCGACGACTCGCCGGTCCATTTCGCTTCGTGACATTTCTGATGGAGGTGCAGGTCATCCCTTGTTCAACTGTCTGAAAGTTTCTCGAAGATGATTCGTGGCAATATACTACTGATCTGCATGATATAAGCCCGTTTCACCAACGCTGGTTAACGTTAAACCGAACCAAGGGTTGCAAAGTTAAAACAATTATTTTTTACAAACGGTACTTGACGACGTGATGAATGTTTAAGTGATAATGGATAGTTTTAGCTGACCGTTTTGACGTTCCGCTCCGCTTACGAAGGTCCGCTCAGCGCGAGCGGAGCAGGGGTCTAAGAAAATTAGTTTTAATATAGCGATCATCCCGTTTTCTTTTTCGCACCGCAATCGGCGTCTCTGTCTTCGTACACGGGAAGTAGTAGAACAAATGCAAGTGATCAGCTGAGCTTTTTCCAGTGAAAGCAAGGCGGTACTGTTTATTATTACAGCTTTCATTATATTTGAAAATAATTCCATGACCGTTGCTTTCACAATAAACCTGAATATTAAACAAGGCCGGTCGGCTTTCCAATAGCCAAGACTGGGGCGATTTTGGTGCAAGCTTCTTGTGAACAATAAATTTGCGCTCGAAGCTGTCTGTCCCAGGTTCACTTGCGAACTTTTGGAGTGTCCTGCAGGATCCTCGTCGATCCAAAAATGCCCTCCGAGTCGCTGCTGAGACGCATCGCCCTCAGAAGCAACAAAAGACGGCGTGGGCAGCGGCAGGTGCTCACCACTGGCGGCAGCCATCTTGACACCCGCTAGTGCGGATCGTCTCGCGTCCCGCTCCTCTCAGGCAGCGCGTTTGCGGAGCGGAATCTCCGCTCCGCTCAACCGCAAACGGCCAAATGCCACGCGCATGCGCAATTGCGTGCTGGCTCGCCTGCTGAGCGAAGCGGGGACTCGGTAACGGTCAGCTAAAACAATTAACTCCCTTTAGTGAAGCAGAGTGAATCGTTAAATTCAAGTTAAGGAACCGTTGATCTCGGTTCAAGTGTTAATCGGCGTTGGGGAAATCGGGCCATGGTAAGCTTTAGTGTATGCAGCGGAGCATTCTTCACGAACATTTACTTGAACTAATTCATGCATGACATACATATGTCTACGAATAAATGGTATTTCCACACACAGTGAATTCAAAGAGCTCTCTAACCTTTAAGTAGTGCTAGTACGCACCAAAAACTGCACAACAGCTACATTTAGTGCTCTGTTACATGTGAATTCCGACACAATCCGTGTTCCGGCACAATCTGACACAATCAGCATGTGTTCCCTGTATTCCGACAGTGTGTTCCGACACAATCACCACGTAGCAGCAGAAGACGACTGTTTTGACAGAAGTATACGGCACGTCTTTTTCACGGCAATTTTCCTTTGGGGCACATTTGCCGAGCGTTATCACTCTACAGTTTTTCTTTTCTTTTTTTTCACGTATTTTCCACCGGAGAGTTATCACCACCACAACGTGGATAATTTTCGCCCGAAATTTTCGATGTTAGTTCCTGTAGGTCGGGGTAGTTCCGGTGTCCAATCTCCGATGTTAACATCAAAATTATCTTGTGTTCCTAATGCATTTTCTCTTATGTTCCACACCAGAGTACCTGATGTGTTTGCTCTTGTGTTGCGCACCAGGATTCCTGGCGTTTTCTGATGCTCCTGTGTTGAACATTGTGATGTCTACCCGTACGACGTTGCTTAGTGCGACACATATTGCACTTAACCCGGAATTAGCTTTCATGCCTTCCCGAAGGACTTGAAACAGCGATTAGTTCGGTGTGTCAAACTCAAGAACTTCAACAACGAAGAACAAACTTCTGGGAGACAGCTCACGAAATATGCGACTGACTTTCTGGAAAGAGTGTTGCACTTTTTGTTTACGGATTCATCTACACAGGTTCCAAGTTAGATGCAATCATTTCCGATTTATTGAATTCACAGAATGGCGAATCGCAGTTGCAGAATTCTGACTATATATGTCCACGTAGCGCAGGAGGGAGAGGACCCTGTTAGAGCGACTCGGTAGTAACTCGAACATGCATGTATTGAACACGATGATGGACATCTTTATTTCGCACATTAAGGCAAAAAAAAGTGTGGGAGATAATGCAAAGAGGGCGCCTGAGCTCGAGACGGCTGTTTTCTTTTTCCGTGGATTGAAAGTTTTGAACGGCAGAGGCGGTTTTGAAAGGAAGTTCTAATTGAAGCTTTGAAAGGCAACCTGAGAGGCATGACCCGTTCAGCGAGGCTTCGGCAACTGAATCGCGCACTACGAGATGAGTCTGAACGCACGCGCACTCCTAGTATCAGGCTAGGCAGTCCCATAAATGTGTCTTGTAAACAAATAGTTCGTTTTATCGAACGTTTCGCCTCTGTGTCTAACTCAAACGCGAACCTGGATTCGTGCGACCACCTCCTGGGAGGTTTTTGTTTTATTTTGGTTGCGTGTTAGCGCCGCGAAGCAACTGGGGCTATGAGCGGCGTACAGATGTGCACAGACGGAGAGAGGACAGCAGGAAGGAGTGGGGGACAGGGGGGTTAGTATGCGTCCTGGGCCGACTTCAGGGGGAACAGTGCCGATATTCGTCTGGAAAGTCTTCGCAAAAACCCAGGGAAAACCTCAGAAGGCACAGCCGGTGGTAGGATTCGAAACATGGAGGAAGGAAACACAGGAGCGGCCGTTTCGAGCAGATTTCCGTGGGACCCCTCTGGCGGTCGCTCCTGTCAAAACCACCATTACTTCCTGTCCACCACGTGATCCTCTCTAAAGTTTTGGTTTGGCCGCGCTTTGTTGCTCGCGCTTTTCCAAAAGTCATTTACTCTTAAAATGTGAGCACCACTGCGGAAACAACGTGTTTTTACCGCGGTTGCGGCTGTCGTTCAACACAACGCAGCTCTGTCACGGGAATAACGTTTCATTCGTAAGCACGTACTTGACCGGTTGTTTCGTACCCCTGTCTGTGAGAGAGTAATCTTGAATCGTTCCTTTGCAAGCTGGCGATGTGCTACAGCTGCAGATTCAATTGATTTTCCATCGTTGTACAAATTTGGTTACTGGCATGCTTTACCTCTTCAGCAACAAATACACAAAACGCGGCCACGTCGTCACACAAACATCGCTGCCGCGAATGATGTTTCTAGTCCTGCGTGGTTGTCCTGCAGACCTTGACCGGTCTTGTAGTAGAAGGGCAAACCAAGAGTAAACCTCCCAACACACAAATAAAGCTGGACGCGCGGCGTTCACCACAATGAAGATATCTGAACTGCAAGACAATCAAGACTCCCGTCGCTTGCTTTGGGAGCTGGGCTGACCTGCGCATCCTCTTGGGGTCACGTGAGCGTTCACATGGTAGACAGGAGCATCCCAGAATGCAGTGCGAAGCTGGCACGCCCGTCCCAATGGCAAAAAGTTGGAAGGGCCGCTCCTGTGTTTCCTTCCTCTATGATTCGAACCCACCACCTCCCAGTCACCTCCTCGGAGGTCTGGCTCGTCACAGATGTTCAGTGCCAAATCTGAGAGGGGTTCCGATGGAAATTCAGAATGGTTTTGTCATACACAAGCACTGTTTTCCTTCTGCTTCACTGTGTAGTTTACTACTTTACTTCAGTACGGGCCTGCAGAATGTTCGTAAAATATGTGAGAAAATGGTTGACACCGTAACTGCTAGTACCGGCCTCTGTGGCTCAGTCGGTAGCGTGTTCGCCTTCTTATCCCGAGATCGCGGGTTCGAACCCGGCCGAGGACGCCGACAACTTGGTGGCAGGGTACAAGTTGCTTAGACACGCCGTCTTCCGTCTTCAGAAATGGCCAGTTATGTCAGGGAAAGTTTCTTTTCTGGGAATTTTATGTTAAAAAAAATATCGAAATGGACCATTTCCATGTGCGTGTCGCCCCTGGCGTCGGAGCGCAAAACGTCGTACTTTAACCCCCAAATGAGCGAGGGGCGCTTCTCGGACTGGTACGTCGCGTGGGAAAGTAGCGAGAGTATATTGCAACAAGAATCCGGAAAGCGTGTTGGACTGATGACGAGTACAAAACGTATCGTCAAGTGTGGGTCTCCAACGTCCGCGTAACTTTGACACCGACTACCTACGCGAAAATGAGCCTGGTGGAAAATGGCCTGCAGTTGGCTGAGCATGCGCACATGCTGACTCGGAAAAGGTCCATTAGTCACTACGTCAGGAAGTAAGTGGAAGGAGGCCGCTCTAGTGGGCGCAGCTATTACGTGTATGCCCCGCATTACCCGCAGACGCCACGCGGGCACACCACAGGGGCGACATGCAATGTATTGCTCCGTAGAGGAAAGCGTGCACCCTGGACAGGTCCTGGTCATACGTCACAGCAAAGGTCATGGCACACCTGACGTTAATGATGGCGTGATCGGCGGCCCCACCGTTTGTAAACAGTGCGGTTGTTGTTTCTGCGCGACGTTTTGGATGTCTTTGGGTCACGGTAATTATTTCTATCCGATAATCTCGCAGTAAAACGCGCAGTTTTGCTCATAAGGCCTCGTACTAAAGATGTGGTGACGACCGCGCGTTAAGATTCACTGAGCTGATGCGATGTACTGAACTAAAGAGGAATAGGCTAACATGTTGCGGAAGAAGCACCGCATAGTTTGCGCTGGCAAAATACGTTTATCTGTTGACGTTATGACGACGGATATGTCGATAAGCGGCAAAACGACATGCAAACAAAGTCACATGACCTCAAAATGACGTTTTCTATGACATGCGACCAGAATAAGGTGTCAGTTCTGCGAAAGCAGCCGCTTGAGGGTAGTTACAACAATGTCGGGTTTGTGTCACCCAGGGGCGGACTTAAGGGGGAGGGGGAGGGGGGACGCGACCGCCCTCCCCAATACGACCGTGTTCCCTATGTAAACACCCTATCTCCTGGATGATGCTGCACCCCAAAGCACGAAATTTCTTTAAGACCGCCCCCTCATGACAGGCCCTTGAATCCGCCCCTGGTGTCACCCCTGTGCGGCACACCCGCATTTTACCGGCGACCTGCAGCAACACTGAATTTATTTCCGCAAACAGCAGAACTGAGGACGTACGTGTCGGCGGGTAATAGCGGGTATACGAGCAGCCGCGCTCAGCTACAGTCATAGCGGTCTTCTATTTTTTGCATTCCCCTGGAGCTGTCAGCACAGTCGCCTGTGTTCTTCTTCAACTGCGCAAAACAAGAACAACTGCACGCTCACTGCTCTAGAGAATACAGCTCGATCAGTTTTTATGAATGTTGATGTTCAGGGACAGTTCGTAGATGATAACGACATATGTCATTATTGGGGCGCGAGTGTTTCAGATGCCATTCTCTTAACGCGACACGAGTGCCACTCGCGCACACGGGAGTGCACACCTCCATCAGCGAGCAAGCAGTGTGGCACTTTAAAGTTGCTTTTCGCTGGTTAGTGGCCGCTCCAGGTGTCTCATAGTCCCGATTTGAGTGCACCACAAAAAGATAATAGAGGGGCGCCGACTTAACGCACCCATTGCTAACATTACCTTATCCTTGTCTTGAGGGTCACAACGGGAGCCATCCAGTCCGTCTGCATGTCCATTGCTCCAGAAAAACGTACGCCCCACCTTCACCTTGTTGCTTATGCAAGGGACCTTACAAGATCCAGAGAGGCCCGTTTCCTGAAACGAGCAGTAAACGTGCATGGATCCGCCACTATCAGTTTGCACAGGTTAGGACTAAACGAGACCGCAAGTACGCATCGCTAAAAAGGAGAATAGCAGCACAATAGATATTACCTTCACTGTCGCGCTTACATACCGGCATGGGTCGCAGACCCCAGAGCTTTTAATTTGGTCACTAGGAGTAAAACGAGGAGTAATTGCAGCTTCTACTCCCCTAGACTGCAATTACTCCCCATTTTAGTCCCCAACCCCGACATTTAGTCCCGACATTTACTCCCCAGGACTGCAAATTGTCTCCTGAATGCAACAGTCTACGGAAATATGTGCCCTTGGTCAATTTGATGGCATAAGACTGTATAACTCAGCAGACGTAGCAATTTTCCAGCCACACAGAGTAAGAAACAGTTAGCGCATCTTTCTTCGCAAATTGTGCCCTACATATGTCGCAAGATTTTATATCACTCGATATATCACGGTTGACGGTTTGCTTCCAAGTATTTTCATGCATGCACACGAATTATGCACCTGGGAATCTTACAACAGCGCGTGAAATGCAGTCCCCACTCTGTGACATTCATTTACTCCCGTGCATTTGCTCCCGAAAAAAACTATTTTTGGTGGCAATGAATTTATTCCCAAAAGACGTAAAACAACTTCTTTTTTTCCTTGAGTGGGTATGCACTAATTGCAGTAGGAGCACAGTGGTTCTGTTAATATAGTAAGTAACTCGAATCATTGTCCCGCTTCCTTGTTAAGGATTCTCAGTGGCTTTGTGCAATTTGTCAATTTCACTGAACACAGAATGGACATTGCACAAAGCAACAAATTCGGTTCCGCTACGGGTAGCGACAATTGAATACTGTTAGTTTCTATGTGTTTCTGGATTTTTTAGCGGTAGAAGCACCTTACTGGCCGAAGACTTCCAGGTTCCTCCGGAACAGTGTACTGAAGAGCATAGCTTTCCCAAGCAGCACACCAGCATTGGTCCAATGTCGGTCCAACATTGGTAGCCAATATAAGTTACACTGAAGCAATATTGGCCGTGCAACTCTGTCCGATATTGCGCCAATGAAACTGCCTATATTGGTCTAATGTTGCAAGTCCGTGGTGAGCCAACGAAAAATATGAATGTTCTGTGGCTATAGTAACTGCCACAGCAATCTTGTTTTAGTTGGTTTTATTATGTAGCACGACAACAGAAACGCATGACATTACAGATCATTATTTTTCTTTCATTTCTTTCGTTATATTTTTTGTGTAGGTACTCAAACTTTGCCATCGGAGGCACGCGGTGGTGAGACAGTAAGATCTCCCTAGGTCGAAGATCCGGGTAGTCCCACAGAACTATCCATAATACAAAACATATGGCGAGCATGCCAGAATCATTGGGAAAGTTACCGAATTTTACGGGCAACCCGCACCTGGAGTAGTAGGAAGCGTAACTTTCCTGTAACGGTTAGGGGCATACGTCTTAGCAACTTACAATGAATCTGGAATTAGTTCAAGACCACTAACGTACAACAGCGGTATTGATCCCTATCAAGTATTATGTTTTATATTTAAACTGCCGCTTCCACTGTCGTTATCTGCTTCGCCGCTCATAAAACCGATAATTTTTGTGCGTGCCTTGAAGTGGGTTACTCGGATAATTTCAAAATGGACCTTTTTACAAATGCAAGCGCCACCTGTTGCATTGTCATCAAGTAGGAGAGAGATACGAGCGCTACGTGTGGCACGCAATGGCTCATGGGATCTTGGAATGCCTTCCAGCATTACGAGACGGCCAGAGGCGAAGGTAGAAGAAGAACAACAAGCTTTCCTGTTTGCGGAGCAGCGGCACCAGCCGGGGTAAACCATATCCGAAGCAGACGACGGAGCGGTGTCCATCCAACTTCCCATGCTGCTTTGCCAACTTCCCATGCTTGGTGGCGCGCGCATCTTTGTAAAATCGTCTATTAGCAGCATATAGACCGTACAAATCACAAATATTTATTGTCAGAATATTTCGCGGGACCACAAGTTATATTTTATCAATACTATTCTGTTTTTCCCTCACATAACGAATTTTGGGGCAGCGCCCAGCCTGCTAGCCGGCATCAGCCCCATCTCATCATCGTATCTTTATGTGTATGTGTGTGTGTGTGGGGGGGGGGGGGCATTAAAGTACAGCCAAGCGCCATCATTCATTGAGCATTTCCAGAACGTAATTATATGGGACACATGGCTTCAAACTTTAGTAACAATGGTATTCTGGTCATTTTCTAACATGATGTTCAGTTTTGGATACTTGCGGTTGAGCCAAGATAACACCAATAAAGCGCTATTTGTTGGCTCCTCTCTGGCTTGATTGGGCCTTCTTAGGCCCAATGAAACCAGGACAGTACGAGTATTGAACCAATATTTGCGCTGCTTGCATTTCCATTTCCAATTCCACCAATCTAAGCGACTTCTCGTCTTCGCGACTGCACTTCTCGACTATTGACCCATGTGTGTTGATCTGCTTCTTAAACAATAACATCAACGTCAACACGGCGACAGTAAGTCGTGCGCTGTTACGGCAACGTGAATCCGCGTTCATGTCGGGCAGGATGTAAGTGTAAGTTGAAAGTGAACGTCGTCCAATGTATAGCGTGAAGCGCCGCTACCTACATTTGCTCTGGGAACTTTGAACGATGTGTTCTTTCGCGACACCCCCAAAATAGCACTACACCACATAACATGATCGAGGCTGTTACCGCACCAAGTGATAGCGTTGTCCCTCTTCACTTGAGGAAGGAAGCGTGTTACAAAGAGGCGTACGCTTCCCACTCTCACCAAATCAAGAGAGAGAAAGGTGTTAGCCGGAGTAATACGGTGATATGCGGTGAGTCTGTGTTTATTTATTTACAAATACTGCAACCTCACCAGAGCTTATTGCGGGAGCGCATCAAAGAAAGAAAAAAATATCTATAGGCAGTTCGCGAATAGTGCCGTCGATAGTGTTCCAGGCGGTGAAACGACACGAAAAAATAAGATACAATACATACAATAAATATATAATAATAATAACCGAAACGAAAAATTAAACACAGACTACGAAGGTACGGGAAGTAAGAAAAAAAGGGGATAATTTATTTATATTTAGGTTACTTGGGATGCCAAAAGAGTTTCTTTTATTTTTTTATTTTTTTTTTGTCCTGACGAAGGCGGAGCTTCTGTCGTAACGTAGACAACCCTTTTAGCATTCCAAGTATCTTAAATATAAATAAATTATCCCCTTTTTTTTGCTTACTTCGCGTACCTTCGTAGTCTGTTTTTCATTTTTCATTTTTGAGATTTAGATGATGAGCACTTCTGGAGAGAGGACGCTCCGACATAAGAAAGGTATTCATCAAAAGAAATATTCAGTTTCTTATTAATGATCGCGTGAAAAGTCCTGAGAGACAGGGCGCGGCGCCTGGTCTGAAGTGGACTGAGACCAAGATCGTGAAGCGCTGTACCTGGCGAAAACAAAGGGTCGTACCCCGCCAAGATAAATCTGACTACCTTAGTGTGGACCTGCTCTAACTTTTCTAGTTTTTCTTCTTTTTTTTCGTGTTCGAAGAGTTTAAGCCAAGAAGCAGCAGTGCACAATGAAATGGAAGCAAACCGTGTAAGACGGCAACTCCGAAAACGTGGTAGCCATGTCGTAATAACGCAATGCCAGATAACATGCTGTACCAAGTGCATAGCAACAACCGCAAATCTTGGCTATGTAGAAAGGTGGGGCCTCCGAGTTTGTGATATCGTCAAAGCGAATGTCAGTTAAATGAAGTAGACGTGCTATACTTACGTTATCGAACGTAAATTGGTATCCACGTACATGTGCGTAAGTTTTTGCACAAAGACTATCAAGCGATACTTTGTCTCCTGGTAGAGCGCCAGTTTTGACACGATCGTTGTTGCCGCTATTGTTGTAGTGCAGGCATGCCTTGTCTGCGTGTCTGGAGAATAATTAAGAGCATTAATGTTGACGATTGTCGACAACAAGTGGAGTTGTTGCTGCTGGTAATGTTACGGAGACAAACTGGTAGAGAACCTGGCGGGGACATGACGGTATTTCTCTCGGGTATCTATTTTGCACCAGTATGAGTGCATACCTTACGCTTCGTGTCGAAAAAGTTGAAAATTGTTTCAAATGATTACACAGTTTATGTAACCCCTTCCGCCTGCACACATGCATGGAGGCATGCGAACACGCGGACATCCATACGTTCTTTTAACGTAAGGGCTGGATTGCGATCGGAGACGTATGAGAGTGTCACCCCTATTTGCGCGATACGAGAGCTAATGATAGGACCCATCGACTGCCGCCGGCGTAGAGGCCGGCAAATAGGTACCGGCTGGTGGCTATGTCACGCAGAGATTTAAAGTACAGAGAGCCTTCCAAAACATTTTCAGATTAAGACGTCTGATGAAAGTGTGTGTGTCATTTTACCGAATGGCGCTAAAGGTTTTAATGTGTGCAATTTGTTTCCCAGAAAAAAAAAAAAACTCACATAATCATGGGTTACGCTCCTTCCCCCTTAACTCGCCACTCCGGGTATTACGAGGGGGAGAAGGCATGATTCCACGTCACCGAAGACGTTAGAAAAACTCGTTCTGGTTCGCCGGTCAATGGGGGTCAGCGCCTTGTCCCTTTGCCGCCATAAACCAGTTTTGCCAGTTCCCCGGGAGAATTGGGGACAGAAGGAGGGGCCGAATCATTACGGAGCCAGGGGAAAGGCTTTTTCAGAATTCCGAACAGCCGAATAGCGGACGACAGAGCAGTAGCAGACAACATTTCTCTAGACCAATCGGCGAGTGTTCTGCTTATAGCGTCAGCGCGAGGCTCCAGGCAGATCGAAGGCTGGTACTGCTCTTCACCGCCGTTGCGCGCGGTCACTTTTTGCGGCGTACCTTAAATTCAACTTCTGCGATAATTATGACTGTGGTGCGAATTACTTCGCATGGTGCATATTGCTGGCCTACTTAACAGTTTTATAGGAAGAAAACAGGGTGCTAAAAATGACATCTGTGCTACTTTAATGCTCGCGAACACTCGCTAACGGCTTGTTCCATGTAAAATCGAACAGGGCGGTACGTTGGATGCCCCGAATGAACGGGAAAAAATATATATGTTCGAGCCATTGGTGAGTTAGGACAAACAAACGCTTTCGGAATTCGCTGCGCTATGCGTTTTGGGAAATACGGAAGAGGAAGAAAAAACTGCCGCTCAGAAGGCGACGTCTTCGCTGGCGGGTTTGAACGTCCCCTGCAAGGCTATTTCCATTGGTGGGGAAGTTCTTTTATGTTACACTACCATTACTCACAACTTTCTCAAAAAGTAACGCGTTACTGTTGCGGTAGTAGGTAACCCGTTCCTAATGCTGTCACTTCTGATAAGTAATGCCGTTGCTTTTGCATTACTTCACCAGTTGTCCCCGTGATATGTACCATTTGTGGTTGAGTCACATAAGTGCATTCCGCAAATCAATACAAGCAATGTTGAGCACGAACAAGGGTCACGCATGAACACAACATACATGTACGATTTATTGCAACGCCGGAGTAGTTGATGTTCAAAATTCTCATCCGTGAACTTCGCCCGTTTGACTGAGAGGACGCCTATTGACCAGTGAGTGCTCCTTGTCAAGCTTGATAGAGACGGTGACATTTTATCTCACACAGTGCAAATCCAAACAGTCAATCCCTTGGTACTTTCTTACTTGCTCAGAGGGTAGAGGCTACTTTTCTGTCGCTTTTGCCCCATTCGTCCAAAAAATACCAGAGGGAGTAAAAAATAGATGTGGAAAATAAAGGTGAAATCTGAACCAGGGTAGGTCAATGATCACCCTTTTGCGTTCTTGGTGTGCTCCGACGTGACCCTCTTGTCATTGTTGTAGATGAATAGCAAAAACGGGGATTTTCCTGGATTCTCCATGCACGGTCCTCGCTCAAGCTTTCAAGTTTAGACGATAAAGTAATGTTCCCGAACACGCAGTAACGCATAACACCGCGTTAGTTGGTAAAAATGTAATGACGCTACGTTACTCATTACTTTTCTCCCAAATGTAATACGTTACCATATTTCGCTAGTCGAATGCAAGGCATTACCGGTAATGCACTACTTTGTAACACGTTACTCCCCACCTATGCCTATTTCTAATCGCATTATAATGATTTCTTGCTCTCGTTTTAGACCAGGCACAAGAGACTCCTGCGTTGGCAATGCCGTGTCGGCTTTTGTTTATCTGGAAAAGAATATCAAAGTTGACACAGAGCGCCAAAACCAACCATATTCACTACCACTTTCCGTTCGATGTACAAAACGTATAAGATTGAGCTTTATGCTATTTAATTTCTTTACTCATGGGACTATCGAATTATATCTAATTTGTTGATGTATCGTGCTTTTTGGTGCTCTGAGCCAACTTTGATGATTTTTGGCAGATAAAGAAAAACAGCCACAGCACTACCAATGCAGGAGCCTGTTGTGCCCTGGGTGGTCTAAAGCCAGAGCAAGGAATCACTATAATGCGACAAGAAATAGCCGTGAAGGGGACGCTCAAACCAGGGCGCCATGATATCGTCTTCGGAGAGGCAGTTTTGATGCCGCGATAGCTGTAAAGTGGAGGTATAAGGGGGAGATTCTGGAGTCGGCGGAAGAGTGTCCGAAGCACCCAGTGAATCGTTTCCGCCCGCGCCTCAAAGAGGGCGCCTCAAGCTCACGCTGGTAGAATCCTGCGTTAAAGTGTTTCCGTCCGCGCCTCACAGAGGTCGCCACAGCCTCACGTTGTAATGTCGGTTGCGTCTGCGAAGAGACAGGTGCAGCGGTGGCTAAGAGCGGCGTAGAGATGTGGACAGATGGAGAGAGGACAGCAGGACCGAGTGTAGGGGGCAGGGAGGATAGTGTGCGTCATGGACCGACGGGAAAAGCACAGTAATTCTGCTACACGCAACACATCCCTGTAAACAGCCAGTTGTTTGTTGTATTCCATTCCAGTAGTTCATGTTGTCTTTAAAAAACAATAAATAGATAAAGTACGCATGTATGAACGTCTGCACCAATATTTCTGCAATGGAAATAAAACGAAAGCTGCAAGACCACTGATGCGAGCGAGTTGGTTCAGATTAAACGTAGACATGATGCGGAACAGACAACAGCTTTGTATATTTTGTGAGCTGCACATTGCGAGTTAAGGTACACACTTACATCTACACCCGGTGTGTGCCCCATATGGTAGAAGAGTAATGTTCTTCAAAGTGCAAATGCAAACGTGCAATCTGCCAGCTTTGGAAGTTTTTGAGTCTGGAAGGTTTTTGAAAGACTTGGGGTGACATTGCATCCCGGGCTGTATCGTCCGAACTCCTCTAACTCCCGTTCCTTCACACACAATTCATGTGGTGACAAAAAAGTGACCTTAACTGAGCAAATTTCTGAATTGCATGCGTAAAAACAATGATAATAAAGCTGAAATGCATGTCATAAAAGAATGCGCGAATAGTGTGGGCGACGAAAACAGCAACTTCATGGCGGTTCCCTAACGCCAGCGCTATCCATTGCGCTGCAATCCAGAAAAGCGACTATTTATCACCCATCCATAACGCATGCGCAGACGTGCGAATTCTTTCCTCCGCGCAGACGCAATCGCAATGTCTCAGGTGGACGCGACAGCTATCGCTGTTGGTGAAATAGCGCGAAGGATTCGCGCCAATAGACCTCTCCCTGTTTCTAAACAAATGACGTCATAGTGTTCAGCAGTGCTACCAATTTGGTAGAGTTGAAGTACGCTCGAAGCTATGGGCGAACAAGGTCGCGCCAGAAAATCACGTTCTTGAGGGGATTACGATGGTCCCTGAAAGGGACGCGACCTTCGGTCCTACTTTTCTTTTAATTGGAGGCAGCGAACAAGAGCCCATCAGTCGAACCCAGCCCTCTCCTTCCGATTTGTTTCGGTTTCACTCGGTCTTCCAACGTCATGATGACGTTTCTCCGGTAGAGGTCTATTGTGTCATATATTTCCTCCTCTTCTATTTCCCCAATCGCGTAGCGCAGTGAATTTCGAAAGCGTTTATTTCTCCTCACTCACCAATGGCTTCAATATATATTTTTTTCCACGTTCATTCGAGACTTCAAATGTACCGTCTGGGGCCCTATTCCGAGCTATGTCGGTAGCGCGAACGTGTCGCTCAGGAGCGAGAGCACGTGGTATGTGACGCAACGTAACGTTAGCGACGAGAATTTGGTATTCCCTGCGCTCCAAACGCGTCGCCCGTAAGCGACGGTGTCACTCACGGGAACGACAGCCACCCTGTCGTTATGGTGGGTCATACTGTCGCTAAGCGGAGCGAGAGCTGTCAAGACGGCTGTAAGTTACTTCGTCTGGCTCCTAACAACAGCACCACGGTTGGCGTCGGTGTCTAGATCGGTCGACAAGGCGTTTGTATCAAACGGAACGTCTTTATTGAAACTGCTTCACGGCGGAGGCAATTCCTCACTATCATACATGTCTAGATTATCTGCCTAAAGCTCACATTTCTCCTCTTGTCAACTGTCCTGAGAGTTCCTTCTCATGGAATTTAATATCCCGACTAACTGCGTGTAGATCGTCAGCAAAATGTCCGCGAATAAATTGCAGTGCTCTATCACGAACTGCAACACAATTTCATATCATTCGTGCGTTGAGCGAGAAGCGCGAGGGCTTCTTCTCCATCGTCGTCGTCGTCGTCTGCTTCCAAAACAAGGCATTCCACATGATTCTCCTTCTGTTACATTATTGGCTCAGAGTACGGCGTCTCGTTCTCAGACGTCTTAACCTCTAACGACAGTCTACAAACCAAGCGCACTGTCGTTAAAAGCGACATGGGAATACCATAAGTTGCAGGTATCGCTCCCGGCGCTCGTTATCACCTTCTACCGCTACTCCTCTATCGACACCGTCGCTAGCGCTCGACAGCGGCTCGGAATAGGGCCCCTGGTTCGATTTGAGATGGAAGCTCCAGCTTCACGTGCCTCTCGCGACTGCGGTGCATAGCCCGCCTCATCATCATCTAACGCATGTGTATGCGTGTGCTATGTAGATGGGGCCACGGTCAGCAGATTGCATCAGCTGCCCTCCCCCATACAAGATTTCCACCAACATCATCAACTATAAGTGTACTTTTGTTTCGTTGATTACTTACTGCGAAACGAAGAGCATCTGGTGAGCACAGCAGGGGGAGAATCGGAACTGCCTGCTGTCCTGTCTCACGTAGCTCATCAAGTAGCCTGAACTCCAGGGACAACCTTTCGCACCCGGATGCCCATTCATATGCGGGAAAGGGTCCTCGCCATCATGGACACATCCGAGGCTAAAATGAAGCAAAATAGGGGGAAATATTTCTGAGAAAGACAGTTAAGCGCGGTCAACTCCACTTCTTGAAACAGCAACGCAATTATTTAGGCGCCATGACAATGCTGTGCAGTCCCGATCCGAATTCCTTTTTTCTGGGCTGCTAATACACTCTAAGAAAAAAGAGGAGTAAAATGGGGAGTAATTGTAGCTTGTAGTCTCCCAAACTGCAGTTACTCCCCATTTTAGTCCCCTAACCCCGACGTTTACTCCCCACGACAGCAAATAATCACTGAGCTTCGCAAATGATGTTCCTAATACAACAGTCTACGTTCATATGTGCCCTTGGTCAATTTAATGGCATAAGGCTGTATAACTCAGCCAACGTAGCAACTTTCCACCCACACAGATTAAGAAACGGTAGAGCTCCTCTTTCTTGGCAAATCGCGCCCTATGTATGCCGCAAGGTTTTATATCGCTCGATATATCACGGTTGACGGTTTGATTCAAAGTATTTTCATGCATTCACACGAGTTATGTACCTGGGACTCTTGGAACACAGCGTGAAATGCAGTCTCCCCGCTGTGACATTCATTTACTCCCGTGCATTTACTCCCGAGAGGGACTATTTTTGTGGCAAGGCATTTACTCCTTAAAAGGAGTAAAATTAGTCCTTTATATCTTGGAGCGTACAGGGAGATTCTCTTCGCCGTCTAACAGCCTACCCCACATGACACCCCAACTCCTCCACCATCGCGTTTCTCGTCCTCTTTTCCTTCTCTTGGACGCGCGCTTTTCAAACCTCGTTGACGCCGCCGTTACAGTACCTGCCGTCTGCTGGGCCCCCCGACTCTACCATTTGTCGCCTAGGTGTATCACTTTATAGCGTGATCCCGAGGTTGTGGGTTCGATCCCGGCCGAGTGCACTAGCAGCTTTGAGGTAGGGTAGACGTTGCGTTAGACTTTCGCGAGGGACGTTTAATGGCGTGTGTCATGCGCTGAGATTTCTGTGGGTGTCACTTAACCCTTGGGATGGATAAAACCAACCCACTGACCGATCGCTGTGGCGTAGCTTTCAAGCTTTCGCTATGCATTCCATAAATATACAGGGTGTCCAGGCTAAGTGTGAACAGATTTTTTAAAAATATATATAACACTTTTTCCAAGATGATATCAATTGCAATATAGCATATGCTAAAGGGCACTCCCTAGCAGGGAATTAGCAAAGTCCAAAGGCAATGTCTCAATTAACTTTCATTAATTAACTTTTTAATTATAAAAACTACAAAGTTGTCCCAATGAGAACATCTGTTCCTTTCGGTCACCTGATATCGTAGCCGTTTTCAGAACAAAAATCCGTTCGATAGATCGCCCGCAAAAAAATTTGTGAAGGAATGCCATTTTTTTCTTTATTTTGTTCATTGCCCTGCTTAGAAGACGCGTATTTCCTTCATCCCCAACGGGATAGGGGAAAGGAGCACAGCGCCGCCTTATGCGTCGAAGATGAGCTTTAACTTGCGGAAACAAAACAAAAACAAATGTATCGGGTGACTCTATCGGAACTGGCCTTATCTTGGGTTGCATTTTCTGTTTCCTTTTAATCTTTTTCCAGGACGCGAGAGGCGATAGTGTGCTCTTTGTGCATGGATGAACCATTCTGCAGCCGAGATAAGCCACTGTCGCCTACGACCATCTGCTGCTGAGGCGCACGGTTTTGGTTTCGGCTCATTTGGGCACCGCAATTCGGAGATCGATATCTCACGAGATACGCCCGTTTCACGAATTTTGAAGTATAGAATGGTTTTCAACCAGCATTGTGTTCCATTCTGGTATCTCGATTTTGCCCGAAATTCTCCAATTAAATAGTTATTTAAGAAATTTTAGGTCCATATTAGTCAACCTGTGGTGACACTCCGAGAGGATGTCCGTCCGTCCGTATTACAAAATAGTATAAACAACATCTACGCTGGTCTCATAGCTTTTTATATGCACAATCCAATATATAATCCAATACACAATAATATAATCCATATACACAATATATACACAATAAAGATAAAAACGACATGTATATTGGCGCGTGTTGCCCTTGTCAGTACTGTGAGATGAGGCGAACGTAGGCTGCTATACCATGGGCCCGCGGTACATCCTCTGCAGAGAGCAGCGATGGAGTGCCCGTGGCAAGCTGCTGTGCAAATCTGTGTCTTGGGTGCGCAACGCTTCAGAAAGTGGACAATCAGTCTGGCTAAAGCTTTCCACGAAGTTTGCGCAACAAATTAAACACTGTGCACTAGAACATTTAGTAAACCTTTTTTTTTTTACACCGTGTTCAATAAAACACACAGTCGGTGTGTTGTGCACGGGTGAAAAAAAACATCGCAGGTTCTTCAGGTTCATTTTCCAGCACTCTCTACACAAGTTAAATATGATACTCACCCTCGCAACTCCCGTAACTGTAAGACGACTTCCTGTATGCTACTTACTTGTGAGCCAACTCGTGTGCCAAACCACGCACAACGTGGAAAGACCAGGCCTTGTCTTCCACGACAGACGTTCGTGCATTATCACATACACCCGCTACGAAAGCCATACCTGCAAAGAAAATGTGTGATTTTAAAGCAATGGGGTAGAGTGTCGCCTCTGGCGGTGAACCTCCCCTCTCTCCAGAGTCAAAATAAAGTAGTTGTGTGATTTTAAAGGCGTTTTAAGGCGAGCGAAACTGATTATTTTTAAATTAGGATGACAAAATTATCAACTCAAAGTGAAGATACACATAGGGCATTACAGTGTCGGTAGGCTTCCCCGTGAGCACATCCTTTCGAAAAGATAAAGAGGGTTGTAGGGCTGAATAATGCTCTTTCCTCCTAAGGCTTTGATTCCACCCGCTCCAGTTTTCATCTGGTCTAGCTACAGGGTTGTCCTGTATTACAGTATAGTTTATTTGCATACATAGCGACACCTTAAAGGAGTCTTTTGAACGAGCATTGTAAAGGCACACAACTTTGTTTGAAAACAATTTTTCCGCAATTAGTACAACCGTAGCGAAATTGAGAAGCCTGCAATAGCCCCCCGAATCTCCCGTGCGTGAAACATCCTCGTTCGCCTTCACAATAGACACGTGATGAGCACCGCCATACCACACACGTCACATAGCGACGTGTGTGGTAGGGACGCTCCTCATTGGACTTGGGACCACATGATCGAGGTGAGCAACATCGCGCACACCGGAGCGTCTGACTACTTTTTACTGCACAATTGGTTCAGTGGCTAACAGGAGCCGCCACAATAACGCCCTCATTGCTTGCTTTCTGCTGCTGTAAGTTTTGAGATTGCACAGAAGCCACGAATATTACTCTAGTGATCGCAATCTTATGTTGTCAGTTGTATCTTGTTGGATGCTTATATGCTTTGATTTTTCTAATAGAAGACTAATGGAAGTCAACAAGGAACAGCTTGCAATGTTCGTAGCAGACGGCTTTTCCTACCAGCCAATGAGGGTGCTATCTACCACAAACGCCACACTAGAGCGGGTGATTTGGGTGAGTGGGAGGGCGATTTTGCAAATTAATTGCGCCGCGGTGAATCGACTTTGGACAAATATATTTTGTGGGAATGCTTTTCACATACTGCCTTACAAGATGACAGCAGTTTTTGGCCATGTTAGATACCACTTTAATGCTCCTTTAAACCCGCAACTTCTATCAAAATATTAGCGGGCCTTTCTCTGTACGAACTTACGAGCCACTACGTAAAGTTTGGTTCAGAGTAACGACACTGACCTCAACAGGTTAACGGAGGAGACATTTTGTTTCTGCTCCACACCAGCGCCATCCTCGGTCGAGGAGCAGGGCCAGCTATCATGACAGTGCTCGCCGTGGACGTTGGGGTTCAGAGTAGCGTGTGTGATCGTCGTGTGGCATTATCTATGTATTGTCCACGTGACCGTCCCGAAGGATGTCAAGGGGAGCTAAAGGATGTCAAGATGTCTGCCTCAGTGAGCTGCTCCCAGTAGGAGCCACATTTCCGAGCGTGCACGAGAGATCGTGACTGTCTTTATGTGACTCAAGCGTCACGCGGAAAAGAAAATGGCCTCGCCTTACCTCTCCTGCTCGCCTGTGGAACTCAGTGTCGCTGCTCTGAAGCGAAGCTTATTTAGTGATTCTGTAGGGTCTAAAGCTGAGATAACTGAGAGGATGGCGGTTAGCTGCTGGAGATTCATAGTGCAAGAAAACATTGCGCTAGAGGACGTGTTGCTGTGTGTGCTCGTACGTGTTCTCAAGCTCAAGGTTTTCTAGCACTAGGGACTGACGCGTTGCTGTTTCGCACAAGAACGGGGGTTTGTGTTTTCACGTGTCGCGTAGGTATCGTCTCTCATGCACACTCTATTTAACGTCCCTCGCGGAAGACGGCATGTCTGACCAACTTGTACCCTTATTTTATTTTTATTAGTTTGTTTCCATCGTACAGATGGTGGAAGTCGGACCTAAAAGCCACACAGCCTGAAGAAAGCCTCGACCGCCATACAGACAGCAGCAAACTGATTCAATCAAGTACATAAAAAGAGGCTATACAAATATATACATTGTACTACATACGCCGAAAAAAATGAGAAAAAAGGAAAATGAAGACGTGTCTTGCGCTGTCCTAGTTGTCACAACGTGGCAATAATGCTAAACAATACCTAGACATTCGTTTTCGTCCTTAGACATAGAGATATATGTGACCGAAACCCGAAGGCCAGCGGTGATGTCACTGGAGTGGCCCCCCAATCTCGGCTTCACTTCTCGGAGTAGTAGGGCTCCTGCTCTCTTTCCTTCCTCCATGCCCTCCTTCGTCTCCCATGCCATGAACGAGCTCTATACTCCTTTTGCTGCCGTGACCGTTTATCGGGTCGTTGCGCTCGGAAACTTTCCAGTTGACAGCCTGAGCTCGTCCGGTGATGTTGTCGAGTTCTCGCTAGTTAAAGTTTACACTCTTACTTCGCGTGATTTCGAATGTTAAATAATTATTCCTCTGAGGCTACAGCGCTGTGGTAGCATTGTATTGTCGTCTTTGCATGAATGTATCGTTCGCGTAACCCGTGTGACACTGCACTGTTTGTAAGTGGAAGCGTCTTTGCCAACCGCCAGCAGATTGATCAGACGTCGAAGCGTGAAGCCGGTGGCCCCGGATCTGAAAACAACCATTCTTCGCCTTCAGCATTTTAGTCGTTTGACGTACGTAACATATCTGGGAGGTATGTACTGGGCTGTACCACGCATTCCTATTATCCATTATATTTCTGTTTGCAGGTAACCTTGGTGCTTCCCGGGAGATAGAATGCAATATAGAATGCAGGGAGATGAAAGGGGTATACTATATATTTGGCGCCTACTTCGCACGGGCATGCTGTTGTAGACGTGTTTTTTTTTTACATTATATTTCTTAGAGATAAAGGTCTTACAAAGCAGCAGCCACCATCAATAATAATTCAAGCACTTGCTTCTTGGTGATCGGGATAGGCGTATCGTTCATATTTGATGGTATTTTATGCAACACTTCCAAGGGGTACGAAATGGAAAGTAACACAACACGGAGTGCTTAAAGCAATGTTTTGCCATCGCTCATCATCGTTTGGACATTCCGAATGCGCCTTACCCATACCCCCCACACCCCGCGAAACCTTGTGTATTGCTGCAGTGTCTGCTTATGAATGGATACGCTTTTAAAGGAACGTAAGTGCTGAATACATTTATTTGTTGCTGCTGTTTATCGTGTCTGTGTGCTTTCCTGCGACGGTACCTTAGGGTTACCTCAGACATTAGGGTTACTCCAGACCTTGGGGTAACCACAGACCTTAGGCTTACCCCAGATGTCCCATAATACGTTAGGACCCTAGAGCCATAGGGTAACCCTAGGAAACATCTTCGATAGGGTTAGTATAATATCTTTTTGTGTGACGAGTGCAAGCTCCGTAGATTTATTACTTCTAAAACCCATAGTGCTTAGAGGAAACAATCTGATATTTCTCGAATACTCAGTCAACCGTCTATAGAAAAACTCTCTACAAGATCCTTGAGAAATGTGGCAATATCGATATTGGCCCGTTGTTTGAAAGTAGATTTCGGTCGCCGCTCTTAAAAACTGGAGCAACTCTGGCAATTTTCAGCTTCTCTTTGAAGTTACCTCGTTGAAGGCATATTTTGCATATGTGCGAATAATATGCATATGTGCGTGTATTTTCCACTAAGTTGCCGCCATTCTCGGTCGCGTTGCTGTCTGTTGTCCGTCACTGGATGTGAAAAGGGTGAATAACCGTGACAAGTTTACCGGTGTGATATTTCGATCCGTCGACACCGTCGATCCACCTATCTGGAAAGGAGATAGCATTTCTCCAGCGGAACGAAATGTGACGGTTGGTTTATGTGGGTTCAGTGTGGCCTTATGTGTTTATGTACACATTTCCAAAGTGTTGAAAGAAAGCGCTAGTTTGTTCTCTTCTGCGTACGTGTTTTCTTCGCGCTACTCTACTGCGAGTATGTTCCAACACGCCTAACGTCTCACCTTGGTGATATTTCGCTCATGCCATCAGGTGTGTCTTTGTGGATACCGTAGTGGCGTAGCCGGATAACGGGTATCGGGGGTTGAAAACCCTCCGAAATTGTACCTTTGTTAGTGCGTTTGAAAGAGCAAGAACATGGGTGATATTCCTCCCCCTATGTAAAATTTCCCATGCCTTGCATACAGTACCTATGTTGGGGAGTGGCCTAGAGAACATTAATACTTCGATAGCGAAATCCATCCATTTTAACGTACACTTACCGTGAACGTTGCGAGATACCATGCTTCCTTCGACAGTGCACATGTCTCGCCTGCAAGCAGAAATAAACATGTATAGCTTTTTTTTTCTCGCAGTCTAATTAGTGAACGTAACACAGCTACATATTGCGGAGAAAAATGGACATTTCTCCAGCGAGAACTGTGATGATCATGAAAGTTTACAACGTACCCTGTGAGTAAGGAGAGCAGATCCACTTTATAAAATATTTCACTGTATTTCCACTTGTAAAAATCCCTGAATGCCCCAAGCGTGCCTTGCATGTCGGCGTACTCGTCCCTCCCAGCGTTTCGCACATTGTAAAACTTCACGAAGTGCTGTTCTTCGTTACCCTACAAAATGAAATAACCCGTGACCCTTCCAAATTTCTTACATTTTCAGGTGCTTTACGGGGAGCTAATGGCACACCATTCTCAGCGGCTTACTGGAAACTAAAAACCACAAAATTGTCCCAAAGGTTTGCTTTTCTTTCTAAGTTCTCACAAAAGCAACTTCCAATTTACTAGTCGTGCTGCTTTTTATGTTACGCGTAGAAGGGTGGCAACAGGTCCATTACACCATTCACGCATGGTGCTCCATTTCATTCGGCAGAAAAATATTTCGCTACGTGTCGTACATAAGGAGCCGCCGAACGAAGTAGCGGCTGAGATATGTGAAACCCAGGAGGACGAATCCAGCTCAATCTCAGAGCTCCCAGTTTTCCTACTTGGATTAAAAAGGATCCTTCGATCTTTATTCTGAAGGGTCTCATTGTTTCATTCCCCGCACCATCACGGGGTAGAGTATCGCCCTTGGCGATGACACTCTCCATTCATCATCTTGCAATAAAGTTGTTGCTCTCCCCGGGGAATGAAACATTGCGTTTCCTTGAGAGCAACACGAAACGAGCGGGGTCCATCGGTTTCGTTTTTCTTTATTTTTCCCTCTCCTTCCCAAGAAGCGCGACTATGCGGAGAGGCCTCGGATTGGTCTCGTGAAACGATCTGCCACGATGGTTGGTCAAATCGCTCGAGGAAACCAATGAGAGCCCGCTCTGCGTTGTCGGCCTTCTCGAAAAGGAGCGGTCTACCTGCCATAGTGGCGGCAAGTTGCTCATCAAGAAAAAAATCAAAATAAAATATAAAAAGTGGACGAAATGATTAAAATTAAATTTAAAAATTGAATTATAATTAAAAATGGGTAAGATGGGAAACTTAAACTGCTGTTACTTTCGCCCAAAATCACGAACGAAGCAACCGTGTTGTTGGCGTTAAAGGAGCATTAAAGTGGTGTCTAACATTGCCAAAAACTGCTGTCATCTTGTAAAGCAGTATGTGAAAAGCATTCCCACAAAATATTTCTGCCCAAAGTTGTTTCACCGAGGTGCAATTAATTTTGAAAATCGCTGCCGCGGTGACAGGCCAGAGCGCTCCAACTGCAGACCACACCCACTCTACTGTGACGTTGGTGGTACAGAGCCCCTCATTCGTTCGTAGGAAAAACGGTCTGCTACGAACATTGCGAGCGTTTTATAAAAAAAAAAAACAAAGCATATATGCAGCCTGAGAAAATAAGATTACGATCACAAGAGGGCAAGGGCAATTTCATTTTAAATCGAACAAGGCGCAGAAGTTGGGTCTTTTGATTGTGACGAAAAAAATGTATGTTGAATGGGGCCTCGGGCGATGTAAAACGCGCCCTACACTAAACTCGTTCAGGCATTAATATCTGAGGTGGAGAGGAGGAAAGATTTGAAACTCTTTCGAGCGCTTTTGTCGACACCATATTTTTGTGCGCTTCAGGAGCCGTTCATTTTCATCGTAAAGGGTAAATTCTTTTTGGGGTGAGAGACAGGGTACTAGTGTCTGCGCCACGTTGTTCTTGCCGCCGTGTGATGCGTAGTTAATTTCACCACTTGCGTCACATAGTGACGAGCGTGGTGGCGCTCATCACGTACCTATCGTGAAGGCGAAGGACGGTGTTTCGCGCACGGGAGGTTCGGGGAGCTATTGCCGGCGTCCCAATTTCGCTACGGTTGCACTAATTGTGGGAAAACTGTTTTCGGCCGCCTAACATTCCATACTGACCAAAAACAGAAACAAAGTTGTGGGCCCCTAGACTGCTCCTTTGAGGTAATGGCATCTTTCAATTCCGCGATGCGACATTCAGCACTTCAGTGCCCCTTTAATGAATAACGGTTGATAAAGACCATTTTTTTAGATCAGATATGATAAAGACCAGATTGCAGCAGGTGAGTTTGCTGTTGATCCCAGTGCTGGTGTCCTTTCATCAACTACAGTTGATGAATCGCGATTCGGGGCCCTTGAACACAATTTCGGCCTTGAGCCGTGACGTCAGAGGTACGAGCGTATGAGCCATTCCTATGCGTTGTCGTAAGCACGTGACCTCTCCTGTGCAGGAGAACGTCTGCCATGGCGTCAATGCCGAATGAGTTCCGATATTCCCAGTGCCGTGTGTGCACGGATCTGTTACCTCATTTTGCGCAAAAACATGGAATGCATGCTAACATCAGTGTATACGCTCATTCTACATCTATCCGGCACGGCATTTGACCACGTGTCACGACCCCCCATTAATGATGAGCGCCCAATGAGCAATGAGTTCGCGGAAACGGCGCCCACTCTATGTCAGCAACGCCTGCTGATAGGCGAGGTATCAGTCCTGCAGGTATCACGTGTCCAACAGGTATGCTAAGCCGTCGTCAGAGAAAAGGTGGAGGAAAGCACGTACATTCTTGTTAAAGGTGAACCCGACGACGACAATTTCGATGTCCAGGATCGTCACAGTCTTATATCTGAGATTGACCTGCAAACACATATATATACTATAAGAGGATTTGAAGCTTAAGAGAGCGGTTGACCACGAGAATGAAATAAGTAGGAAAAATCAGAAGAAGACAAAGGGTTGGAGTTGGACGGACTAAAAATAATACGGAGAGGTTGAACTTGTCATCTGACAAGTTCTGCTACTCCGAGAAACCAAAACAAAAAGCAAAACAAAACAACAACGACAAAAAAAAAAAAGATGACTATGCTAGGCTGTACGGCGCAGTGTTCACGGGCACATGACCGTCAGAGGATCGCGCCACACAGGAACCAGGGCGTCACGTACAGATGAATTAGTACTGAGCATCAAGAGAACAACTTGAGATGAAGCCTACGAGAGCCTTGAATGCGGCGTCTCTCTGGTCGGCGTCCCACGTCCCCAAGACCTTCTCTATGGAGAAAGCTCTGTTGTCCAGACGAGTTAGTGCGGCCCACAATGTTTTACGTTGGGACTGATGTCTTCTGCAGTCCATAAAAATATGTTCAGTATTTTTTTCCATCCCACACACTGGGCAATCCGGGGAATCCGCCTTGCCCACCATGTGCAGGAAATGCCGGCCATCCGGGACGTTCAGGCGTGCACGATGTAGAAATGTTGCGATACTTCTGACAGTCGAGGGAGGGATGCTGAATTTTAGTTCCGGGTCTATTCTTCTGAGAGGAGATGACCCACCATCACCTTGTAGCCATTTGCGTTTGCACATGTCGTCTGTCATGAACCTTAGTAGAAGTTTGATGTCCGACCCTGTATACATCACGACGTATTTGGTGGAAGCCAGGTGTGCAATTCCAGCTAGCTCGTGTGCAGTTTCGTTACCGCGGATGCCAATGTGCCCCGGAATCCACTGGAAGATAACGTCATGTCCCAGATCCGTACATCTCTTGTATTCCGTTAGGATCTCCTTCACCGGTGAAGCTGTCCAACTGTTCCCCAAGAAAGCCAGTATGGCCTCCAGTCCAGCTTTTGAGTCGCTGTAGACAATCCAGTGCGGAGGTCGCGCGTACGTGGCTATGTATCTCACGGCAAGGTGTATAGCTACCCGTTCCGCTGTCGTGGAAGAGGTCCTATGGGATAACCGCACTATGCCCTCCTTGGAGTGCTGCGGTACCACGTATGCTGCTGCAGATCCGGATTTCGTCGTGGAGCCATCGGTGAACATAGCAATTCTTGGCTGGCTGTACTCCAACATGGACAGGCAGTATTGTTTCAGGGCCGAAGGCGGCAGATTTGACTTTTGATGATCTAGACCTGGTACCGTGGTGTAGATGCGAGGACAGCGAAGCGACCATGGAGGATGTAAGATCGTACACGGAGAAGGCCTCCTAGGCAGAGTCTTGCGGTATGGGGAAACGGCCTCGGAGAAAGAAGAATTTCTACGGTGCACTTTCCGTACCAGAGGATGTCTGTCGTGTTGCGTGCGCAGTCGGATGTAGTGCCGCAGAGTCTCTTGCGTCCTCAATACATCCACCAGTGGTTCTCTGGCCTCCGCTGTAGACAGTGTGTTAGAAGAAGCTACGGGTACACCTAGGCAGACTTTGAGACTTCTTGTCAGGACGCTCTGGAGCGTCTTCTCCGAGGTCACGCTAATGCCATGCAGGACCGGTAGATGATATGCCATCACCTGCCGAATAAGTGCTTTATGAGCAGTGAGGAGGGACGAGGTCGACATTCCCCAGCTGGGACCTGCGAAATGACGCAGGATGTTGGTACGCGCGACGACTCTGTCCTTCAAGAACTTAACGTGAGCAGCCCATGATAGCTGACGGTCGATCCTAGGAAACTCCTAGGAAACGGTCATGTGCACTCTCTGAATCGGCTGATGGGTGAGCTTCAGTTGGAAGTTCGTCATCTTCTTCCTAGTAAAAGGCAGGTACACAGTTTTCTCGGGGGATATGTCCATACCCCTTTCAGTCTTTCCTTCTTGGGAATAGCAAGCCGCCATAGCAGTGGCTAACCTTTCCCTCTTATTTTTTTAAATATAATAAACACATCCCCCCCCCTTCAGTCAAGAATGTGTGTGCGCAATCAAGGGCTCCCTGAAGCCGACGCTGCAAGGCTGGCAACTGAACTCCCGATGACCATAGGCATATATCATCGGCGTACATACCGATATGCCCACCCTTAGGGAGTTGCTGAGGAAGAAGTGCCATAACTACATTGAATAGTAGGGGACTAAGTACACTCCCTTGAGGTACATCGCTGGAGACGTCGTGATTGTCACTGCCTCCGTCTTCCGTGTGCATGTGTACGGAACGGCCTCGCAGGAAGTCCGCGATCCAGCGAAGGAGCCGACCGTGAATTCCACGGATGTACAGGCCATGAAGTACATGGTGATGACTAACCGTGTCATATGCTCTGCGAATGTCTAAAAAGGCCGCCACCGTGACTCGACCTTCGACTCGCTCATGCTCCACGAAGGGACCAGATCCAATATGCCGTCCGTGGTGCATCTGTCCTTCCTGAAACCGGAGATACAGTCCGGAAATAATTTGTTTGTTTCTAGGATCCACTCGATTCGGTGTAGGATCATTCTCTCCATCACCTTGCAGACACAGCTGGACAGGCTTATTGGTCGAAAGGCTGCTATATCACGAGGCGACTTTCCTGTCTTAAGGACTGGGACCATCTTCGAAACTTTCCAAGCGGGGGGAAGCGCACCGTCATGCCAAATGTCATTGACGATCTTCAGCAAAGCTTCCTGCGCCGCGACGCCGAGACATTGGATGTGTTTTGTAGGTGACTCGGTCGGGACCTGGCGACGATTTGCTTCGCCTTGACTTTGACGCGGCAGTAAATTCCGCAACGCTGAAGTCGACGTCGTGGGAGGCTACGAGTGCATCTTTTGTCAGGTCTGTGGCCTTGCAAGCCTCCTCAGCAGAAAGATGATATGCCTGTGCCTGCGATGATTCAGATGATCTCATAGCCAGCCTGCAAAAGTCATTTGCAAGTGTTCTCTCGCCTGTTTTCCAGTGAAGAGGTAAGGCTCTGAAAGGCTGCCGTTGTATGCTTTGCGACTCAAGTGACCGGATCAGCTGCCACACACGAGTCGTCGGCGTAGACGAAGTAAGCACTGAGCAGAAGTGTCGCCACTGCTGCCGGGACAGTTTGTGTAGGTGATGTCGGATCACACGCTGCAGTCGGCATGACTCGCGATAGCCGTCTTGGTTGCCTGTCCGACGGAATCTCCTTTCCGCTCTGCGGCGAACCGCGCGCAACCTCTCGAACTCCATGTCAACTCTAGTGTAAGTGTCACGTTTAGTGACCATCTTGGACGCCACGTGAGCTGCGCCGTGCAACGCCTCAGTGAAATCTTCGATGGTGTTTGCATGAGCTGTAGCATTCGTGGTCTGAAATTGATAGCGTTTCCAAAACAAAGAGCTTACAGGAAACCACAAAGGGAGTCTATTAGCACTTGGGGAGGGGGGTTCACGTTTTGGCAGTCAGCGCTGCCATCGGCGGGACTGGGGTATGGTGACAAGAACAAGATTTATACATGGGAGAGGGATATGTACAAAGGAAGGCGAGCAGCGCATGCGCTTTTGTCATGACTAACATAGGTTAGTGACTAAGTGAAAGGGGAATGACAGGGTCTGTGCAGCAGCACCTTGATGGAATACCTGTGAGCCCTCAAGATCCTGCTGCAGACCCGGTCATTCCCCTTTCATTTAGTCACCAACCTATGGTAGTCATGATAAAAGCGCACGCGCTGCTCTCCTTCCTTTGTACATTTCCCTCTCCCATGTGTAAAGCTTGTCACCTGTTCCCTCTCCCATGTATAAAAGTCACCACACCCCAGTCCCGTCGAAGGCAGCACTGACTGCCGAAACGTCGACCGCCTTCCCTAAGTGTTAATAAACTTCCCTTTGTGTTTGCCTCTAAACTTTTTGACTTCTTTTGAGTTTCCCTACTATAAGAGGATATATACTATGACTGTTTTACTGAGTCAAGGTCAGTGGCGTTGCCTGAGGTGGGTTTAGGGGGTTCAACCGCCCCCCCCCCCCCCGAAACAAGTACCTTTGGTAGTGCTTTTGGGAAAGGGAAACGAGAGTGCCCCATGTAAAGTTCCCATACAACCCCTCCCGCAATATTATTCTGGCGACGCTCCTGGTGAACGTTATCAAGTTGGTCAACCCTGGAGGGAGGAAGGACAGGTGTGCACACTTACGGAGTTGATAGCTGCTCCCAAGTACAAAATTATATCTGACTGATTATTTTGGAACTCTTTAAAGAGGACGCTGTCCACAACGATATGAGTTTCTGCGAGGACATACTTTTTGTCTTGGCGGCTTTCTGCAAGAAAGAATGTGCCGTCAACTATTGATGCGGTTTACAATGTCAGTAAATGTCGCAAAGATGCAGCCTCACGTCTGCACGACCAAGCATACGGTACGCTTTCCAAAAGCGCAATTTACTAGCTTCATATCGTCTACGTTTACCAAATTCCAGTCACGCTTTGCACGGAGAATCACCGATCGCATACAAAACGACATCCGCGTCTAGGTAATGTTTCCATGCAGTTGAAAATGGAAATTCAATTTCTCGCGAATTAAATTTCATAAAAGTACTCAGAAGTCGTGGCAAAATCTCCCCCGGGCGATCAATAGTGTTGACCCCTTCATGTTCAGAGAAATAGATTTTTTCACATGATTTTTTATCATTTTACGTGAAAAACTCTGTATATAGGGACCGTGGAGTACATTGTCAGAGGAGAAAGCGCCCTCTGTGGCTGGCAGAGGCGCCAAGCGGTCGTGTAGCTTCCGCAGACGAACGTTGACGGATGTGTCCCGGCCGTGTTTTGATGGGAAGGATCGTTCGCATTTCATTTGTTTCCCTTATCTGTTTTTACATGAATGACAAAGAGGTCGATACTGAGGAAAAGACCAATAATATATATCCAAAATGACGATCACAATAGCCTAAGAAACATCAAAGTGCGGCTGCCTCGTACACATTTGACCGCTTCCCAGGTTAGTGGTACAGTTAAGCATGCAGGCAGTATTTTATTTTAGCAGGAAGAAGAAGAAGGCAGCAATCGAGCGTGTTGAAAACGTAGATGGTTACGGCTATAATAATATGAAGTACACGGCATTCAGTGATGGGCAGTACTTGAAGTACCAAGTACTCAAGTAGGAAGGGAGTTGCCTCAGGACAGAAGCCGCCGATATTTCGAACAGAGACTGTTCTTCTTCTGGGCGCCGTCCTCATCATTGGCATGGTATTTAAAGGGTTAGTGGTGACGTGTTTAAAGGTCCATGCGAATGAGGACGGTGCCCAGAAGAAGAACAGTCTCTGTTCGAAATATCGGCGGCTTCTGTCCTGAGGCAACTCTCTTCCTAGTACTCAAGTAGTACTTTAAGTACATTTCTGTGTACTTGTACTTTACTTTAAGTACATTTTCAATCGTGCACTTTGTACTGTACTTAAAGTACTTTTTTTCGAGTACTTTCCCATCAAGTACTCAAGTACCCAATCTTGGACTCCAGACAAAAAATCACAAAAGAGTATCACTTTGCATTTCACTGTTTAGTATATACTTTGCCGCTGAGCAGCTTTTGTTTTGTATTTCACGAATGGCAGCATACCCACCCGACACCACACAAAAATAATACCCGACTTGTTAAAACTCACGACGCCTCGACATACTTGGAATGCAACATTTGAAGGTTTGTATACTGCATGTCACGATCACGTCGGAGTAGGCTGTACAGGAAGATATCGAAGTAAACTTACCAACGACTTTGTCGACAGTGCGGGCTGCTCGAACAGTGGTGGCGGGGGCTGAAACTGGGGAACACGGACATTGATTATTCTTTGCTGAACAATACCTAGAGACTATAGCATGTGGAATATATTTTTAAATTCAAGATGGATTTATACGGTACCCACTATAGGTGTAACACGATAATGTGACGACGTCACTGTGTGTCCCGCCTGTGTTCCCTTTTGTCTCCTCGCGCTCACTTTTGGTGGCGAAGGCAAAGCTTGATATGCCGCCGAAGACATGTGCCCTAAGGCGTCGAGGATACTCGCGAAGCATAATGTTGCGCGTCCCTCTCCACATAACGACATGGCAGAGCTGTTGACAAAACTGCAGTCTGCGTACTTGGTTCCAGCTTGCTTTCTCTTTCATGCTGTTCAGAGGAAGACGTGTCGCGACAGCGTAGTTTGCTCAATAGTGCACTTAGAATAGAGGGCGTTTTTTTTATCCTTTACAAGAGTTTTATAATAAAACTTGAAGAGCAACCTAGATGCAGTTTTCACAGCTGAGTTATGCGGCGGAGCGGACATCCTGTGGTACAGAGCACGTAAGTATGGGATGACTAATTACCTAACATCCATTAGTGAACTGCTTAATTATTTTTTGGGCGGGAAATATGAGATAGCATAATTGGAGCCAAATCAATCCTCTTTTTTAAGTGGGCATGGTAGGGATTATACCACATGCTGCTAAACGCACAATAACTCAGAAAGAAATGAAGCTATCATTATGAAATTTTGCGTGTCCATTAAGGAGGCCATCAGGCTTGATTTGACACGTTTTGTTCGCCCCCCCCCCCCCATTTGACGTTCACTACTCGCAGACGACAGTGGACGCTCCATCCGGGTGACGGTGGCAAGTCTCCATGGCTACGGCCTCTAAAAGCCCGTTCGTGATTTGCTATGGCCGTTGAGAACACGATTCTGATTGGGTGACTCTTAGTTGTTACGACACGTCTACGAGTAAGCAGGCTTTTTTTCTATCTAGGTGGTGTTGACAGCGCGCTCGGTGTATGTGTCGTTTTTCTTCGTGGTTTTCACGCTGTTGGCTAAAATGATTGATTAGCACCAGCCTCGGTTGAGGCAACGCTGGCACGTTTCGGACGTAAAGTATACTCCATGCGGCTCCCGCGTTAGCCAGACGGGCTGGCAAGGCAACTACTCTTTTAATGTAACCTGGCAAAGCGTGGCCCGCCTGTTGCTATGGTGGTGTGCGGAGTCAACGTAAACTTGTGAAGCTACGACGTGGCTGCGAAAACGTCTTTGGCCGTTCAACGGCCTCCCACGTAGTTCAGGGGAACGCGGAGCAAACGCGAACTTGACGACCTACGAAATGTCGAGGAACGCGCCCTGCCAAATTTGGAGGTTGCGTGACCTACTTTAGTGTACACGAACAGTTTCTTTCCGTTACTGCATATCGAATAAATCCACCAACCACGACTGCAACAACAACAACGAGGCCACGTGAATCGCACTTGTGTCAAAGTCCATGTTTGCGTATACAGTGTCCGATATTGGCGAGAAATTCAACCGCAGGGAAGGCCACAAGGGGGCACCTCGGCACAACAGCTGCCCACGCATGGGGTTACGAATCGTGTACAAAGTTAAAACCTGGGCAGGTTTGTAACTCGTTTTAAAATCGATAAAACCCCACTTCTTGGTAAAAAAAGGTACAAATGACGGTACAAGTAAAGACAAACCTGAACGGCCAACCAAAGTTTTATTCCATCCAACCAGGACCTCTTATACCCCACTTTCCTCCTCTTCTCGTGGCGCTGTTTCCACGTGTATAAGTGGAAACTTTATTCCCGATATGAAGTTATCAACCCTCTTAGATAAATGTATTGAAGGCTTAGTAACGTCCCTAATATTTTGATTTCTTTGGCTTCCATGAACAACAAGGCTCCTTGTTTTTTCTACTTTTAAACAGTACTGTAGCATTTTTAAATAGTGGCTCACATCCTTCACAATGTTCGATTTCGGTTTGATGGAATAAAACTTTGGTTGACAGTTCAGTGCAATCGTCGTTTGTCTTTACTTATACCGTCCTTTGTCCCTTTTTAACCCAGCACTGGGGTTTTCTTGATTTTAAAAAGTGTGGTGTCTAATGGCACAATGGTTCTCATATTCGCAACGCACGAAGTAAAAGCTGCTTAAATTAAGCGATGACGTGTGACGTTCCTCTCGGCATTGCCTGTCATTATAGAATGGGTAATCTTTTTTCAGCGTTCTTTCTGATGACTCCTTCGCTCAACATGCCACTGGAACGCGGACGCGACCATGGAACTGACACGTGAGGCGCCAGTCACACTGCGGATATGTAGTATGACGTTAAAGCGTAATCCTAACGAGTCTCCCCTTGCAAGCTAGGTATGCTTCTCGTAAATAAATACATGGGAATGAAATAAATGAAGTTTGAATGAAGTACACTCTTCTGCTCGTGGCAGGTAGCACGTACAGAAAAGAAATGCTTAGCAAAAATTAACTAATCATTCTTTCGTGACCTTCGTTAGAAACTGCAATATCGTCCCCACGAGGACCGTCCACATCGTTGACATAAGCAGAATTTAGGGTTAATATGGCGTTTTTGTCAAAGTGCAAATCACACTGCGATGGACGAGGATAATGTTCAAAATACTCACCATACTGGTAAATCGGAGTGTCAGAACGCTCTTCTTCCACCTTGTACAGCCTGTGGGCTACACGACCTTCTGAGGAACGCTCAGCGGTCGCCAGGGGTTCGATGCGCAAGTCGTCGCCAATCATGCCGCGCTGACAAACCAAAAGAAGGTTAATTTGGACGGATCCTTAGAACGGGTCCTCAGTCCTTTTAATACCCATATAACACGCTCTTTCTGCATTTGAGAGATTAAGAATATTTCTGCTTGGGTTATACATCATACATTAAAGACGAACATCCTCTCATACATGCATGACGTACATGAATGACAAGCATCTCCCAAAGTTGATCCAGAGGGCGCATTGGTGTACTACTCCGCGCAAGAAATATGTAAACCGAAACCAATTAATTACTTCGAAAAATCACTAAGTGTCGGCGCGGTTTTTGTATACACGCTGTTAAACACGTTTTAAGCGTTTGTATAACCAGTGTGACTGATGCTTTAGTGTCTCGTCCGTCAACAGTGTCGTCGATTAAGATGAAGGAGTGAATATTGTCCATTTATCTAATGAACATTAGGCTTATTAGAGCGCGTGCATCATCATTTATGTAGACTGCCTGCTGCTACGCGTAGCATTATACTAGCATTATAGCTAGCATTATAGCATATATATAGCATTATAGCTATATACTAGCATTATAGCTAGCATTATACTACGCGTAGTATAATGCTCGCTGAAGTGATACTCCGAGGGCAGCACTTCAATATTACTCCTGGATGGCACCTATACTTGTAGAGGTGCCATCCAGGAGTAAAATTGAAGTGCTGCCCTCCGGGCCAACCATAATGCCCACTCTTCTTATTCATTCTTACTCTTCTTATAATCAGACACATTGCATTTAGGTCATGTGGGGCAGCCCTGTTTTGAGAGGAAACTGCGTGCGTATCGATTTTTTACTCTGTGTTAGCGCCGCGAAGGAACTGTAGCTATGAGCGAGTTACAGATGTAGTCAGATGGGTAGAGGACAACAGGAAGGAGTGGGGGACAGCAGGGGGGGAGGTTAGCGTGCATCCGAGGCCGACATCAGGGGGAACTGTGCCGACACTCGGGTGGAAAGTCTTCGGAAAACCAAGGGAAAACCTCAGACAGCAGGGCCGATGGTAGGATTCGAACCCACCACCTTCCAGTCTTCAGCACGACCTTGGCAACCACCAACGACGCCTTAAAAGGGCTACGAACTCTATCAAGCTAGCCCGCCGACTGTGTCGGCTCCAAGCGGCGATTTTAACTTGCTGGTTGTGACAGCTTTTGTATAAATGAATCCTATAGGTCCGTATCTCCTCCACATATAGCATGCTCAACCATCGTCCAGATGACGTTCCATTCAACCAACCAGCGTCCCGAATAACGTTCTCGCCCCTGATTTGTTGATAACGGGAGGCGGAGGCTATTATGTATCATTATGTAAGGCTACAAAATAGGCGTCACCTCCCGTTTTCAACAAATCAGGGACGATAATGTTTCGATTCGGGATTATGATTGGCTAGAACCGTGCTATGCGGTGAAGTTCGATGTTAAGAGTGTAGAGCAATACGGTTATGTGTATCTCCGCGTTGGTGTATCGACGCATCTGATTGGGTGCTCCAGTTCTTCAAATGACGTAACAATGGAGAGAGGTATCTGGATGGCGGTACGTCTACTCGCCCGCAACCGAAAAAAAGTGCGTTTTTGTATTAACGTTGCATTTGTATTAACGTTGCACACGTTATGAAGGAGAATTATTTAACAGTCAATTGTAAATAGAATTACGATACGTAGAAGAACAATATTACATGTGTTACACCCGAACTAAATAACTGCAGATAGGAGTTCTTACCTCCTTTAACCCGCTCGCCCATGCCTCTGGTACGCGTGCATATAGAGATTCGAAGTTCCGCATCAAACCTTCTTGTTTATGAGCTCTCTCTTTCTCTCTCTTTTTTTCCAGTGTTTCTTAATAGGAATCCACTTGTACGCGGCTATGCTGTGGACGGTCACGATATTCCCTGAGACAGAGCTTGAGTACTCTGAAAACAGAACTTCACCGGATAACAGGCTCGGTGCTAACTTTTATTCCGAAGGTATCATGACTATCCATTGACTCGTTGAAAATGGGAAGCGCAGGACTTGTTGCGATAATTTGCGCATTTGTTCTTTGCCACAAGAAGGCGTGGGCTCTGCTCTCTCCTGGCATAAGGGGCGATAGCAGTATCATTCGACGCAATGGTTGCCGCATAACGTGTTACGCGGTGACTTTTGTTTTTGGAGTGTGGAGAAATCGTAAGACGTACTCACCAGTTGCAGGCCGTCGTCTTCCGTCACCACCATAGATGCGAAGTTGCCCTCGTCCTGGAAGAGCTTTGAAGAGTACAGCGACGAGGGAACCTGGAACAGGAGATTATATGAGTTGAGTGACGCCGGAAATAAGTACTTAAAGTTCTACCATGAGAGGATCGCTCCTATCTCACGGGTGTACCTATAGCGAGGATTTATGATAATTAACGTCAAGCGGACGAAACCAATCAATAAATGCACAACACAGATCCTTCGAGTATCAGTCACATGCGACAGGAAAAATTCGACGACATTAGTGTTTCCACACTGCTCGTGTACTTACATAAGTGTTGAGTACCGAACCATCGCGCTGGGGCGTTCGAAGATGAAGATGTTCAGGAAACGGCGACTTCTGCAGCAAATTTAGCGTTAAGTCGTCAGTGAGCTTGAGCGTTCGGGCGTCATTATCCGACCTTGCCTCCAGGAACTCCGGGTACACAATCGTCTCGTCAGGTCGCACTGCAACTGTGAGAGGGAGTTAATGATTCGTAGACGCACCGCAGGTCGTGTACGAAGAAGCAAGTTTACTGTGTCTCTCTCGAAACGCACTTTTTCGAGTTCCGCCTCCCTACGAATGGCAGTCCACCATATTAATAACTTGCAAAAGAGAAAGCTGGAGCAGTTGGCTACAGTTCGTGATCATGGGAGCGGGGCAGCGCTACCAGCAGCTAAAAATTTTGTTCATCGACAAACAAGGTGCGTGTGAGTACAGACACCCAATGCACACTGCCGCAGAACGAAATTTCCACAAATTTCCACAATCGTGGCTCGAGTGACATGCAGATTGGGAACTTCCCGGTTCGATATACAGGGGCAGTTGATACACGTGTTACCAGCTTTTTTCTATGTAAGGCGGCCGGAAATCTCACAAGGGAAGTTACGAAAGCGCCGGAATAAGATGGAGGTTTGTTCTAAGACAGATACGCAGCCAAATGTGTGAGTCTATGTGAGTCTATAGACTGAATGAGTCTACACTCTTAAAAATGAACTTCACCACATAGCACGCTCCTAGCCAGCTATCATCTCGAATGATATCGTTATCTGCTCTGATTTGCTGAAAACGAGAGGCGTACGCCTTTTTTGTGACAATTATGAACATCATAAGCGTCACAAAAAGGCGTACGCCCCCGTTTTTAACAAATCAGGGCACATAACGATATCATCCGAGATGATGATTGGCTAGGAGCGTGCTATGCGGTGAAGTTCATTTTTAAGAGTGTATAGTGAGTCTATAGAGTGATGTGAGTCTATCAAGGCTCTTTGGTGCTCACCTAGGGCACGTTCGCAGAACGTACCGTTTGACCAATACACTCCATGTTAAACAAGCCTGAGCATGGGCACGCAAGAAAAGAGCACAACACGACTGCTGAACGCTGACAGCCAAGGCGTTTCATTCGCAAAGACACACTCCAACATGTGCAGCATGGGAAAAGATGAGGGGGAATCAAGGAAAAAAAGGGAAAGTTTGGCGCAGGGAATTAGGTCACAAAGAGGTTGACGGCGGGAAGAAGGTCATAGGAGGGGTTTGAAGGCCGGGTGACGTTGTGCAAAACTGGCCAAAACATGGTGCAATTAAGGGCCACCTGTGTCTCATGACACGTCAGCTCGCACTTTGAACACTACAGCTCCCAAACCGCCTCCAAGTTTTTATCTCTTTGAGAATTGGCACAGGAAGGAAAAGGTGCTTCAAGTTCATCGATAAGTCATCTACGATCAACAGAAGGAGCTTGAATCAGTGACTAACATGTTGTGTGCTCTGCTTTTCGGACCGCTCTTTCGGCATGCGCCTGGATTTTTGTTTCGCCAACGTCCTGAAGAGAGGGATATGGCCTCTTTGTGGGTAATCCTCAGACGGACGGCTCTCAGACATGGTCGACGGACCCAGCTACACCCTTCTCAGTCTTCAACTCAACTCTTCTCGTCAATCCCACCGGCGTGACCCTTTCACCGGCACTCACGGCACTCCTCTCCAAGACTCCCAAGCTTTGTTTGGGAGTCCCAGCTGGCGCGGGGGCCGGTGTCACTCCAGATAAATGCAGAAAGTTTCCGGCACGTGCGGCAAGCAGCAGGCGAGAAGTACTCGTTAATAACATTTAGGGTTGTGTCTTGTTGCATTGAGTATACTGGCCCGGAAGTGAAAGTTACGCACCGAAGCTGAAACCTGGTGAAGCGAGTCATAGAATGTTACCTTAGACATCTTGTGTTCATTCAAGCCTTGTCACCGAGCTAGCAGTTTCTTCTGATTCAGTTCGTGACGAATAACTGGAAGCCGCTGAAGGAATGACAGTTGATGAGAAGGGCACGAACGGTGGAACAGAATCCATAACCTCTGATTTCCATTTGGCGATGCTAGGAGTTACATCGTGCTAGCTACACTCCCATCAATACACCAAGCCATGCTAGAAAACCACCGGTACGCGCACGCAGCCTCAACACATTATCTCTATATTGTTGTCTGTGAATATCACTCCATGCAGTGTGGTACGGGCTTGAGCCTGATCTAGGACCGGCAATGTACGGGCAATGTAGGCCCTTTCGAGGCCCACAAAAGGAAAGCTTTTCCCGGCCCGGCTCGTGGGCCTGACCGGGATGGGGCTTTCGGGTAAGGCCAAGCACGTGGTGTAGACCACTACGGATACCCCCTTATTTCCGCCTGCCCTGCACAGAGACAAACGGTCGTTGCGGATAGCGAGCCGGGTTTCAGTCGTATTGGGGACAATAAAGCGAAGAGCATATGTTCATCGGTTTGTTGTGTTCCGCTTGTGTCGCCTGATTGTGGTTGCTACCGTGCTGGTCTTTATATCTACGTAGCGGTACTCAGGGTGGGATGGACCGTTCCCTAATTGCCATCTCATCCCTATCCTCTTCACGCTGAGACAACAACATACACATGCGTCTTGCTCGTTCTTGAAGGAACTGAGTCTTAGGCTTGCGCATCAACCGTGAGAGACGCCCTGTCCATAGCTCTCTATCACAGATAATTTTAGCTAATTATTAATCAGGATTTTACGATGTTGTTTACATGCGGTGTCACCGATGATGGCTGTTTTTTTATGTCAACGCAGTAGTTTTCCAGCCTAGATAAATGCGACGGTGGGCGAGGTAACAAGAGGAAAATCGAGGAATAGATGAGCCACAAACTAGTCACCTGGTCTATCTATATGATCGACAGCTGACATACTGTACTTCTCATATGGAAGACCTGTTCGTATACTTGATCATTTTTTATCTCGAAATTCACAATACCAAACTTCCAAATTCACAAAATCAAAGCTTATATCTGCGAGCTTTGAGAACGACCGTGCTTGAAAGTAGAGTATCACTGAGCAACGCGTCAGCTTCTTCGCGTTTTCGACGTCGATTGAAGTCGTTTTGAATCAAATGGACATTTTAACGACGGCTAGGCTTAGCACGGCAGACGCGCTGGTACAACACAAAACGAACCGACGTTTGTTCGTGGTCACGTGAGACTTATATAGTGAGTTGGTGAGACCTAGGTTAGCTGATGTTTGTTGAATAAATATTGTGCCAAGACAGAATATTCGTACTGTATATGACGAAGAAAATATCACGCGTTCGATAGCCATCTTGGGTATTGAAAAAAAAATCAATACTTACACACCCGCCACTAAAGTAAACACTTCGAACTGAATGGAACAATCACCAAGTACGTCGTCAGATTGAGACATAATGCATAAAATCAAAGCAAGCTACTCACGTCCGTGTAATCCAATTACTTGTACAATTAATACCCACACGGAAGGTATTCGCAACAACGACATTATGCGTGTACCCCAGCCGCGGCCCACAGCGTACAAAGATCGCCGTTCTATGTGAATGAACGTAGTGAAAGTGAAACAAGGCAATAACATTGCAAATACATTGTTTTATATATGAATGTGAAGAGCCTCGCTTGAAAGGCTCCAACAGCTGGTGAAACGGATGTTCTTGATGTCAGAGTACTTCCTGGAGGAATTTCGGGGAATACATGAGCCATAGTATGAAAACCTAAATCAATTAAAAAATAAGAGGAATTGTAGAGTTAGCGAGCATTACTCTGACTGACTGCCCATTCAAAGCTGCTGGCCTGGAGCACTACAATGAGGTAACTTGAAATGTGTTCAAGGGCGGCTTCGAAGACGTAGCGAACAAAGAAAATCGTTCTCTTATTCCGAGTGCCGAAGGCACGCCAGTATGAACTAGGCCTGCATTTTTGTGTCTTTTGAGAGTGAGTAGCGGCCGTTACGCGGACATGAGGATTTTCGCTTGAATGTGACGAAGACTAAAAGCAAAAGGAAACTTTTAGGATAAAACCACGCTTCTACTGCATGCGTTATTGCTCCGAAATACGCTGACGAAATCAGGATCGCGACTCTTGAAGGATACGCTTGCTCCCGGACTTTCGCGAAGGCTCGGAGCGGAGGACACCTGCGAACCAAAGCACAACTCTGAACGTTCTGCCACTAAGAAAATTTTGTGCAGATCGCTAAAAGCAGTCACGCACAGAGAAGATACAAAAGCCCCCTAATACTCAGCATAGCCATGCTGTGTCGTACCCCTTCTCAAGATTAAAGCGGTTGAATACGAAATGCTCCGGGTGTGGTCTCATGTTGGTCTCAAGTAAAGCGTCCCACTTGAAAGCCGCACTAATATTAGCCGATGCCATCCCAGATGAGACGTCAAAGATTCAGATATCCAAATAGCGACGATATTGGGACAACCTGGATTGATTGCAACTAGCATATAATTCATTAATCAGGCAATCTCATGTTGGAAGTAACGCATTACCGGTAATGCGTTACGAAACTGCGGCAGCGTGTAATTCATTATGTTTTCCAGACCCAAGAGTGCAAACAGACTGTAATATATAATGCCATTATATTCTTGACGGCTAATGTAACTCTGTTAGCAACTTGAAGACAATGTAATGACCAAGTAACTGCATACTGTACTAGAGTAACGATTTAGTAATGCATTATAAAGATTAATAAGTGACGTAACTAATTACCTTTTGAAGGTTATGAGTAAAACTAACACGTATCTGAGCTCTAGTGGACACTAGACCAGTGGGACTATGACCTGTAGTCAGTGTATATATACAAGTGGAAGTGACACTGGAGATACTGTAATCCAGTGTACACACTGGATTACAGCATCTCCAGTGTCACTGCCTAGTTTCTACAGTATCAGTGCCTTTCTTGTTGTCCAAGTAGAGATCCCGACAGAAGTTTACGGAACACCATAGCGACGTATTTCTTCATCGGAGCGACAGACTATAGTAGCGAACAGGAGTGAACACACATACTGAGAGACACATGGAATACCCAGTCACCTGTCTGTTAGTGTATCTGCTCCCGTTTTGGTGCAAGGGTATCGCTCCGATGACGATATACGCCACTCCGGTGTTTCGTACAGTTTTGTCGGGACCTGTGCACCTGTAGCATGCATTCTAACCTCTAACTGGGACACTTCTTGACAAAACGGACCTACTTGTGATCATACTGGATACAGCCTGTGTGTCTCACTTGGACCCCGTGAGAGGCTACCAGAGGATCACTTGTTATTTTGGGAGTGACCTCACCTCGGGTGACCACTGCCAGTCGTCCAGTGGGAACTTACACAACACAAGATACAGTATTTTGAGGAGCTTATTTCAGTCATTATCGTCAAAAAAATATTTTCACCGAGTTACCGGCGTATGCTTATTGGTGCTTTTCGGTAAATACCGAAAACCGGAAACCCTATTTATAGGCACCATCAAAACGATACAGGAGGTCCCCAAGCACCCAATTTTGCTCAAGTGTTGAAAAGGCACTATTAGGATCACACGAAAAAAATCGGCATTTGCCTAGGAATCCGGGCTCTAGCAATGAGTATGGCAATATCCCGTTGCGTTTTCGATATATTTTTGGTTCCAAAAGACGTTACTTTATTTCTAAAAGACACCAGGATTTGTTTATCGGCTCCGAACAATAAGGTTGCACAACCCAATTTGAAACGTGCTACCAACACGCTCACAGACTTTTTCAACTACTTGCATGACGGAAACTAGCTTCGTATGCTCACTTTTTTTTAAAAAAATGGGCATTCGATGCATTGCCTTCGTACAAAGAACAATGAAAAACATTGCATATATTAAGTAGTTTTACTGAATATTTTGAAGATGTTCATTGCATAGTTGCACGCATATTTCGGGAATTTTTAGTACATATTTATACGCGCTCTACTTATGAGTGTTAGTGAAATTGAGAAAGATCACACACATCAGGTCACATCAGTCTGCCCGATTAATTAATTAATTAATTAAGTAATTAAAAGAAATAACAAAGGGAAGAAGAAAAATCCTGCATTGCCGCTTTTCTCTCTCTCTCTCTCTGTTGCACACATTCCACATTATGAAACGTAGCTTAGCGGTTGCGTAGGAAGAGTCCGCCACTACTCATATTTGTAGCGGAAATATTATTCTCACTACCAATTTAAAATGCAACGGTATCGCTACTCCGTCACTGAAAAAAGTAGCGAATACGGTAGCACCGCTATGTACAACACTGGTTGCACGTCAACTGCCAATTGCAGGGCCTAGAATCTGTCGTTTGTAAGCAATACGAAACGCTTTCAGAGCAGGTTCTCCCAAACAGAGCAAAAAAAAAAAAAAGTTCCACCTCCTGTAATTCACTTTCACGATTACGGCTGGCCACATGTATTCATGGATGAGGAGTTAATTGGCCGTACCTTGAAAATCATTGACAAAATTATCGTGGATCCTGAGAGGATGACGGGACGCTACGAAGTTCGATGAGGCGAGATTCGTTAAAATGGTTAGACACCGTCACCTCTATTCTGTATGTGTACCTGAACGTACGTCTACCTTGGTCTGTGTCTTGGAGTGCGACCTATTGGTCGCGGAGCGGTAAATTGCAGGCAGCACCGCTCTCGGAGAGATTTTCTGCAATTAATTGCGCATTGCAAGCTGGGGCGGCGGTAAGGATGTGACAGGGGTTACTGTAGACCCCTGAATTTATAAGGGGGGCGCGAAATGCCAATGGAGGCGAGACGCCAAAGTGTTATCTCAGGTGCCGCATGCGAATAAAATGCCATAAACCCTTTTCCTGAGTCGATCAAATTGCCAGTAGGTCAAGGCATTCGTCTCGCGGAAGAGTTTTAGAGTGGGAGTCTCTGGGATGCCGTGACACAGTGGAGATGGGGCTTGCGTGGCGTGTTTTCGTTATTATTCTGAATACTCGAACATTCATACGCAAATAATGAAATATTCATTCAATCCATACAATACGAAAACATTTGCCACTTTTTGCTATTCAGACTGCCTCGAATTTTTGGGACCCGGGCATGAATTGGTGGTGGACGTGAGGGATGGAAGAGGGCGCCGGCTGCCCCTGATTGCTAGGGTGCCTGAATACACTGTTAGAAAAAATGTATGAATACGAGTGGTTGTCCGTTAAAACAGACGAACGCTCGGCCGCTTCGTACGAGCGCTGCATAACGTCCGTTTCCACTAGAACAGTGTGAAAAGCAGTTTTTTGACGGTGAAATCATCTGTATCTTTATAGCACGTTCGTCCGTGTGCTTCAGAAACGGGTAGAACGTCCGTATTCGCCCAGTGCTCTTTGCGTTACAGAGAGGGGTATTATCTTCGAAATCCTCCCACTAGAGGACACCACGGTTGTGCCGTTGACCGTTGACCTGTTTTCCTTTTCAAATTTCCAATGGCGGCGACAGCGACAGACGCGTATCGGTCTTTTTTTTTTTTTGCCAGACCCTAGTACTTGGGCCCTTGAACTTCTTCAGTGCTTCCGCCACCGAAGGTAAGTCACTGACCCTATACTCACCGTTACTTAAATAGCACAGTGCTCATGAATATGTATCGCAAAAACATGCCGGCTAAAATCAACATAAGCCAGACTTCTTATTCCCCAGGCTGTGGTTCGTCTCATGCGCGTTGTTATATCCTGCACTCACAACCCGTTGCAGTGTAGGTATATTCAGAAGTTTGTGTATTTTCCTAATTGACAAAAAACGAAAGACCGAATGTAATAACAATTACGCCATACACAACTCGGCAGCATTAGTCAGCGTCTCATTTGCATGTCATTCTTGTAGTGCAGCAAGGCTTTGTCTTTGCCTAAATGATTGTTACCGTCTGATTGACGTGACTTTTTCTTCTTTTTGCAGACTTGGATAGAAGTTCCAGATTTTAAGTAGAACTCCTTTTCTATTTCTGGGGAATGTGCTGCCGCAACCATTAAGCTCAGGTTCATAGATTCTCGTTTCAGGTGGTGACATTTTCAGTCAGAGCACTTTTTTCTTGACGTGAAAGGAGCGATACCCTTTGAAGCTGTTCGGAAGTTCCTTCATGCTGCGATGCTTATGTTCTCTGCATACTTTGCCCTGAACATGAAACACCAATGATGCATGCGAGCTTCACTGAAATTCATTATTGAAAGGTACGTTCAAGGACAAATGAATGTAATGCTTGTCCACTTATTGTTCACCAACTAAGCGGCATGGTTTCTGACAACGTCCTACAAAGCCAGCGTGTGTATGACACTACTTATACGCATGATACACTATTTCATTAACGATAACGAAAAGCAACATGTGCAGGCCATGACTAGGTGATACCTGTCAACAGAATTCTGCACTGCGAGTGTAGTGAAAGTTTAAATCCTGCAACGATTTAAATCTGAATGAAATCGAATCCCACTTTATTTATTTATCATATCATTCCATTCATTTCTTATATCCATTGTCAAATCCAGAAGTCCTGCAACATAAAAAAAAAATTCCTGGAAGAACAAGCCCAGCTAGCCAATCTAAATCCTTATACTTCCACAGAAGTAGAATGCAATCAAATTTTGAATCCTTTATTAGATGCACTATCCATTCTGAAGCTAAATTTGCTTCTAAAATGAAGTTTATATCTAAATTCATTGGAGTTTTTCCCATACTTGATTTTGATTTGATTTGCTGCATCCTTTCAAATAACCTCCAATTCGTTTGGTCAAATTCACATCCCTCATGTAGACTGGTATACATATTATACTGTGAAGCCAATGTACATATCATTGGCTAGTCGGCGACTGAAACTACAATTCACTAACGGACGAACGTTTATCAGTCTTACATACGACATTTGTACCTTACTTAAATGCTTCGTGTTTCTTCCTTTAGACATATCATGAACCAGTCAGAGGAGCGGGGCACAAAACAAGCCAGGAAGACACATTCAAGAAAGGCATTTAAGGTGATTGAGCTGTTGCGTCAAACGAAGTGAGCCTTCCAACAATACCAACTTGTTAAATAAATATTTATAAAGCACAGTTCCTGCACCTGTTGTGTTGGTGACAAGTAATCTGAGCAGCGAATGTTACATTGTGGATCTATTCAAGTAGGTTTTCCAGCTTAGAAGAGACGTATCACCACTCCAGAGCACAAGTACATCGTACCGTATATCGGTCAGAGGCTGCAATGCCCTTCTTCTATTTGTCTACACATCTTTGTTCCTGTGAAGCATTTATATGCGGTCTCCGTTAGTACAATTGTGTATGGGTTGAATAGCAGTACCTCGTCATAAGTGCCACTGGAATGTGCGCCGTACAGGAGCTAGTGCAAACGCATGGAGCTGTAGAAAAAAGCTGGTACACTTCATTATAAAGGAACAATCACTAGTAGAAAAACGGCACACTTTAACATTTTATAACGGAAAATGTGCGGTAAAGAAACAGCGCGCCGTACACCGTAGAACGGACAAATCTGTGCAAGTACGGCATCGGTAAAAATGTCCGTTTTTCTACGGCGCTTTCGTAATGTCTTGCAACGGAGCATTTGTTTGTAAAGAAACTGTACTCCGTTGATCAGGGAACGGACAAATGTATGGCAATATCATATCGAGTAAAATTCCCGTTTTTCTACGGATTTATTTTTAACAGTGATACTAACTAGTTAGCTAGCTAGTATTCAGGCACCCTACTGATTGCAAAGTGCAGGATGAAGAAGGAGAAATATGTGTTCTGAGAGTTCTGCTAAGTTATGCTTAAAGGGACGGTCGCATCCGTTCCAGTCGATTTCGAAACTATAATGTCCCTGTTATTCCTCGTTGACCACTGACCACGCTATCGAAAATCCCACGCGAAGTAGTGGCGCGGTTTGACTTCTAGTCGATTGTATACACGACAAGAGCAGACGCCGGATGTTGAGAGTATGCCGGAATTCCCTCTCTGGGAAACGGCGACGACGTCATTCCCTGCACCACTAATCAGAGCACGACGTTGAGAAAATGGATGCCGCTGCGATGCTGGCGTCTGGACGGCGCCTTCCTCCTCTGAGCGATGCCCTCTCAATCCTCCTGTTAGGGAGTGACGTCACGGTGATTTCGTCTTCGCTGGGCCTCCGCAGCTGCAGAAGCAGCACTGTTCTTTAAAATTCGTTTATTTAACGTGTGAAGAGTTTTCGGACGAAAAAAACAGTCAAGTAGGTTGTCGCCAAATCGGAACATAGTGGCATCAATTTCATAGATGGGTTTCTGGATGCGACCGCGCCTTTTAGACTCTTGTCGCGTTGTTATTTATCCCTTCCTTACTTACATGATTCTTTTTATTGGTTATGTTTTTGACATGTGTGAGTTTCTAGCGCTGAGCGGCTTAAAGGGGCGTAGCCGGCTCACGCAAGCTAAGACGCCGGTAGAGCCAGGATGATCCCAGCTTGGTTTTTAAGGTAGGAGCCCCTAGGGGCACTTCGGGAAAGATGTCCTGAATGCGTGTAAGAAGGTGGGCTCGGGCACAGTTCGTGACGCACATAATCAGGGCTATGGCTTATATTAAGCAACAATGAATGGTATAAAAGATGCACGTTATTCAAGAAAGAGAGAGGCGTAGTGATCGGAGGAAAGTAAGTGGAGGCATACTACTTGGGGCTGTGGTTTAGTGACAATCCCGCGGCAACCGGTATTTCTGAGGATCGTTGTAGATGTAGTGTCTGTGACAGCACCATCGTCAACGTGATTAGCGCACAAAGCGCGCGAGCAATAAACCGCTGCGAGCTCATTTGATATCGCGCATTCTTCTGAACGCATTCCTTGTCGTTTCCTTGTAGCACATATTGTGGCGTCGATGTTGCAGCAATGTTGTCAATGTTCTGCAATGTGGTGCAACATTTCTCAACATTTGACAACCTTGCTGCAACATTATCATAAGTGAACCAACGTTACTTATCATTCAACGATGTTCATGCAACATGGCAGAGCAACATTCGAGGAACGTTGCGGTCGCACGGTTCTTGAGCGTTGTTTACTAACTTTCCAGCAACATAGCTTGCAGAACGAACGAGCGGCTATGTAGCACTGGTCGTGGGTGAGATACCGAGTCATGATATAACATACATACAGATACACCAGTTCGAGAACGTAGGTCAAAAGAACGTGTCATATCAAGACAGGAATTGACATGACAGGATTTCTAAATCAACAATTACAAACTAAATTATGTACCAGCAATTTGGCAGCATTGAGAGTTTGGAATATAGAAACCGAAACTTTCAAGAGAGCGTACCATCGGCTTGGCTATCAGGCTTCATTACGTGCTCAGCTGTGTTTATCGTTTATGGCTGCGGTTGTGTACTGTGACCATATTGTGTGATTACGTGCGGCGTCTTTCAGTTGTCACAACATGATGTCTCTGAATCCTGTGGGAGATGATCGTGATGAGTATTTCAGTATATTTTCGTTTCACAAAACTTTGTTTTATGCGCATGATACTAGTTAGGTTCATTGAACGCGGGCGGCGCTTGCGATTCAAGAGCCTGGGTATAGTCGTAGCGAACGCGGCGTGTTCAAATTGTCAGGAACGCACATAGCGCCGTTGTCCATTTTCTGGAGCAAGGAATGTTGGGTTATGGACGATTACCGCGAGCTTCGAGCTACCAGAAAGCTTCAGAACTTATGATATGGAAGATAAAAACATTGCATATGTTAACACAGTTCTCATGTGCCTTGCAGCAGCACCACGACGTGACTCGCCACGAGCTGTCTTTAGTTGTGTGTGTGTGTGTGTGTTTTAAGGTTTGGCAGGAGACATGTGCAATGACGTTTTCTGCTTATAATCCAGTGGTCTGAATTCCGTTCATGTTTTAGTGCATTTTTTGCATGTCATTGGCCACACCTGTGGCCGATGCACAAGAATTATCAGCACTTGCGTGCCTTCCGAAAGGCGCCACAGGCGACATTTTGACAATATTACCTGAACGTTGCCGTAACAATGTCTTCATGTGGAAATGTTACAGTTCTAACACGGCAGCAACGTTGCAAAACGTTTTCTAGCAACGCTGCCAGAATGTGGCCTGAAGCGGACATTAGCGACGTTAACGTTTTAAGAAAACATTGGGGCAACGTTTCGGCAACACATTGTGCTCCCAGGGAATCTTGTATCTTGAACCTCTCAATTCTTGTATACACTACAGATCGCGTGGCTCACTGGTTAGCGCGCTGGCCATGGCACGTCGAGACTGGGAGGAACCTGGGTTCGAATCCCGGTGCCAGCTGTGCTGTGTGGTTTTTTTCCTGGATTTCCTTCGGATGCTGTGAGACATACGTCGGCACATTCCCTCCAGAGCGTTAATCGTGGCGTTTCGCACCTGTGTGAAGCCGACAACGGCGAGATCTTTCACCACCACTATACAGCCTGAGCATGGCCGACTAATGCAACCAGGTCCATCTGTTAAAGACGGATGGTTATGGGTACCTTATGATTGAGGACGGATGAGGTGCATCAAAAAATATGCTTTATTGCCATTGAAGTTGACCTAGACACCCAGGGTTCGCTTTCGCCACAACATCACAATACAGAGGGCGCTGTATTTGAGCCCAGTATATATATGTTCATAACATGCCCCTTTTTTTCATTTTGAAACACAAAGTTAGCACACCAAAGTGTTGTAATCAAAAGTCTGTCCCCGCACACAGGCACACTCCAAATTGACCATGTTTTTAGGTCGTGTAATAGTCCTGTACATAGGCAGGAGTGGCAATCTGTCTTCCAGACCTTTTGACACGCTGGTTAGTCCCCTTGATTGTGTTCTTGCTTCGTTACTTGAGCTTGCCTGGTTAGTGGTCTGACGCTGATGGATTTGAACTTCAGTACTGGAGTACTCCGAGCTTCCTGTAGAGATCCTCTGCACTTCTTGTTGCAGCTGAGTTGGGGGCTGCGTCCTATAGAACGTTCTCTGTTCCCGGCAAGGCGGTTTCCCTGTTGTATCAGCTCCACAAACTGGAACTGGCGAGTCAGTTCTTGAGAAAGCGTTCTTCGAGAGTTCGGCGGCCATGCGCTGAAGCATCACCGCTGAAGTTCATATCCATTGTCAGTTCACGGAGTCTCTCTCGAAGTACTTTGTCACGGATGCCGAAAACAATGCGGTCCTTGACATTCTGGTCATACGCTGGGTCTTACTCCGAGGTGGAACCTGGCAAATATAAAAGAGGTCAGGGTACAAAGAGGAACGTTTCGGCAGATGTCAGGGCTTCGGCTTGGGGAGGAGTTGCTGACCCAAACAACACACATTCTACGTCGTATGAGAACTTTCCGCGTTTGGAAAATACACAGCAACAGTGAGTGCAGGAAGCGGTAAATAAAGTAAATATGCCGAATGATGGTCAAATGAAGATGAATGAAATAGGAGCAGTAGAAGAGTAGAAAGGGCAAAAGCAATGGGTTGATACAAGGAGATTAGGGTCAGTAATGAACGTAATGAGACGGTGTACAACGAGGCGAAGGAAAGTTCACTATATGGAGTTGTGGGAAACTATTTCCCACAACCCTGGGCGTTGTGGAAAACGCAAAACGCAAGGAAAACGCAACACGACGAAATGAAACAAACATCAAGGTTTAATAACTTACGTCAACAATTCACAGCGGTTCCCCAGGGACTCTCCCCAGTAGGAGGCATGTCGCCCCTTAAGTAGTCGGGTGCCACACCACCTCGGACGGTTCTATATTCTTGCGCAGTGTCCGCCCTCTGCAGTGCGGGCAGTCTCATACGGGGACTGGCGGAGGGGCCACCTGCTGTGTGTGGCTCGGTGAATTTCGGAAATCTTGCACAAAGGGCACAAAATCCGTTTCTCCTCCGCCCTCAGCGATTCCAGGGGGTCAACAGGGTGGCGCTCAGACAGTAATGCCGACGACCCGGCATGATAGTTTTCCAGCAGGACGCTTCAAGTGGGCCGCGCTCGGAGGCCACAAACACAGCTCTCTTTACTAGGTGTTTATATAACACACTTTTGCCGCTGATGACTGGCTTCAGACTGCCAAACTTGTCCTTCGTCGTCTTGTTCTTCACCACTAACTTCCACTTCCTCTTCCACGAATGGAGTACATGAATATCACATCGAATATCAATATAACGCACTGAACAAGTCATCGGAAGTGCAAGGAGCTGGAGAGCGCCATGGTTTAGAAGCACGACGAATAGCGCGAGAACGACACGGACGGACAGCAGGCAGTGTTTACTAGCAACAGAAACGCAGGATACACTGGCGCCCAGCCTAGGCTGCCAGCGTCGGAAATGGGACCACAATAAAACTGACTGGAAGTCCGTGGTCAGAACATCGGGGTATCGTCAAGGGTATCACGCGCTGTGGAATCAGTGGGATCATTGCTCAGTGGGATCAGCCCTATTTGCTCCGAGCGAACACCGTATTCCCGCTATTGAGAAACTGAGGGGACAAATTACAATCTTAACGCATAACTTCACGGCGTCACAGGTACCTAGATCATCACATTTACTGTAGGAATTTCATAAACTGAACGGCTGAACGTTCAGAAAGAGAACCCGAAGAATTTCTCAACAAGTACGAAAACGTCTATTTCAGAACTGCATTATTACTAAGGTGGAACACTCCACTGGTGACATGCCTAAATACCTTGTTCAACACTTATTGTCTAGGTTTTCCTGAACACATCATTTCATGTGCCTACAGTCGCGTCTGATACAGATGAGGCGAAACACCTTTAGCAGATTCGCTCTCAACGGAGTGTACTTAAACTGAAAAACAAAGTGTACTAGACAGACATCGGCGAGCGCGGTAGCCCAGCACAGAAGTGGCTGTTTTTAACCGCCAGCAATGTGCTTGATCTTCGGTGACTGTATTGAGACTTGTATCGACGACTGTGTTGAGACTTCCAGGGAATGCAAAGTCATCAGCTCGAACTGAAGACCGTTCTGATGTTCACTGTGCCCGGGAACATCTCCCTCGGCCACTGCGACAATGCCAAACACAACCACCTGAGAGCGAAAGTGCCATTCCACGGTGTCGAAGCAGCCAACAAGGCCGAAGGCTTTTTTTGTTTTTGTTTTCTTTTCGCGCAGCCGTGTTTGTGCATGAGCGTGGTCCTGCTGCCGTACTCCTGCCTACAGTTGCTCGCGCAGCATGATACACTGAGACGTGTAACATCTCAGACTGAGGAGTATGTGCAGCAGCTTACGTTACGTTCAAGATATTTTTGAAGAAACGTTACGTTACGTGAAAAAAATGGAAGTAATCTGCGCTCTTTACCCCCGTTTCGACGTTAGACCGCTCTGGCCCTCCTTCTCATCTCTCCCTCCTTTCCCAGAGGAGGAATGCGTACAGAAAGCGTTTCTTTTTTTTTATTTTCTTTGCACGCTCATTATCTCCAAGAGATGAGAGAATGGAGTGGTATCGAACGCAATACCACTACCACCACTAGCCCATTGCTACCGTTCCAAACGAGAGTTTGAAATTAACCGTAACCGTCGGCACGGACGTTGACACAGGACGGTGCGTCCGATATCTTGGAGAAGTGCGGGGATTGCCAGCGTGAGCGGTGCGGAAGCTGCATGAAGTTTGTGAAGCTCCCGCTCCCTATGAGTACGCCTCCTGGGTAATGCATACACCATCAGCGTCTTCAGCCTATCACAAAAACACACGTAAACGGCAGTGAAGCATTCGTTTGGTAGCGTTCGCTTCCTCTATTGTCCTTTGAGTCGCTTCAACCCACTGATTTCCTGAACGTGAACACGATCCTGGCTGTGTTGGTGATATACGTATATTACCGTGCGTATGCTCCTTTTAATTTATGGTTGAGTCAAGGTAAATAGAAATGGTAGCGAAGGCGGGAAAAAATACGAAATCTGTGTTAGCAACCCTGCGCCCTTCATGATACACATGCGAGCGTGGTTGTTGAGGGGCAAACTACGAAGGTAAATAAAAATAATTTAATCGGAGGCGCGAATAATGCGTGTACTAATGCAATATGCATGTTTTAATATAGCAATTCGCGCGGTCTGCCAGTAATACGTAAGATTATAGACAGAACCGAGTACGCTTCCGGTTCCTGTCCCTCCATGTTGTTAGCTACGAGTTTGCCGTACGTTGACTGCGCACTCTGTGACTGTTCATAGCCGTTTTCTTCTTCATCGTCGTCTTTTCAATTTCAAACCACCAAGCCTCGGAGGAATGCCACATTTCAGTACAGTAGCCATCTTTGCTTTATTTGAATGTCAAGAATGTGGACAGTACTGACTTTGGAGCTGTCGGTTCCTCTTCCTGCCTTTGCGACGTTTGTGGGTTCGTGTGAGGAAGCCTTCAAAGCCAACGTCAAGACATTCCTCACCCCCCAAGGGGTCAGGTCCAAGCTATGTGAAGTGTTGGACACACTTGTGCCAAAGACATTGAGTTTGTGTTCTTCATCGGTGTATGATGATATATTCCACTTTTTTTCTGAGGGTACGACTGTTCTGGTTTGCACGACAAAGGAATGAGAAAGTACGAAGTAATACGTTACGTGAGAAGGCACTGCAGCAGGCAGCGAGACTAAGTTCGTAATCTCTGCACGTTGTTGTGATGTAACCAGAAGTTTTGTTTGCATGCAAAAAGATATGCATGGTTCTGTTGTCTGTCCAGTGCCTTACAGTTGTAACCTAGATTACACATGATCTCTTGTAATTCTTTCATTCCTGTGTAGCATACGATTTGTCAAAGTGCACTTTTGCACATAGCTCCTTGCTCTGTTATTTGTATTTTGACAGCCATGCAGAATTCAGTAGTCTGTGCCTATTATTTATATGCTTACTGTGTGTACACCTGTGTACATAGATACCTAGCATACATTTTCTATTTTGAATCTTCAGCAGTTTGCCTATTCTTTGATATGTATTAAGTGTGTGTACATAAACCTGTGTACATAGATCCCTAGCATGTAATTTTATATTTTCAATCCTGCGCTGAGTTCAGTAGTTGTGTGCACAACCGCCAGTATGTAGGCGCAGTTATGTGCAGGGCTAAGGACCTTGTGCAGCTTGAAAATCGACACCACATGGCAAAATGTGCACAAAGTAGCAGAAGCACAGAACATTGTCCATGCTTTGACATGCCTTTAATACAAAAATGATGTTGTAATCAAAGTAGAAGTAGTCATCAGCAGGGTGTGTACACACTGAACAAGGTTGTCATTGCTGGAAGCTGATATTATTGTGGCTGTTTTGCAAGAAGTATCACAGACTTCTAAAGTGAGCTAATTGACGTGTGCCTTCTTATTCCCCCATGGCATTCGTTACAATGCCAAAAACTGTGGGCAGACATAGCACCACACAGTATGCAAATATCATATAATGTGATCTTCAAGTGCAAATATGTTCACTTCCACCTTCTTTGTACGAGAGATATGTGGAAAGTTCCAGATGTGCATGAGGACAGCTATAGCAGCATGCATTGGACATTAAGGTCCTGGGCCCCGTACTCTTAAAAATGAACTTCACCGCATAGCCCGCTCCTAGCCAACGATCATCTTGAATGATACCTTTATCTGCCCTGATTTGTTGAAAATGGGAGGCGTAGGCCATTTTTGTGACACCTGTGCTGTTCATAATTGGAAGAAAAGGCGTACGCCCCCCGTTTTCAACAAATCAGGGTGGATAACGATATCATTCGACATATGGTTGGCTAGGAGCGTGCTATGCGGTGAAGTTGATTTTTAAGAGTTCACCTGTGTTTGCTGGAATTTGTACATTATCCTTTCGTGCTTATTCAGTACATGGAGTGTCATACTAGTTATTTTTCACATTATTCTGTCGTGGGTATTTATGATGAAAGATGGAAGTCACCGAAAAGTCACTGTGTTCCAGCCTCAGAACATCAATTGTCTCATGTGGGTATTTATGCTGTTTACAACGGCCTGTCGAATTTACCTGTGATGAAAGAAAGCAAGCCCCCACCTGGTCTCTTGTATCCTTTGTTGCACGCATGTCGCTAGTGTTGATTCTTCTCTGTTTACAAATCGTTTATGAGTTTTTGCTCTTGAATTTGCTTTCAACAGCGATTGTGATATTCCGCGGCTCGACATCGCGATGAAAGGAACGCGCAGCGCGAGCGCCCGGCCAGCGCTATACGTAATGGTCACGTACCAGGTGATGTCATTATGACGGAATTTGTAGTTTGCCCCGCAACGGATGGATGGCGCTGACGGTCTTTATCATGGCCGCCCCTGAAGACGTGGTGGCCAATGCAAGCTTCGCTACCATTTATATTTACCTTGGTTGAGTCGCATTGGTTTTCGCCCTCACATGTTAGTTCAGGCCTCAACGGCCAACCCACGTATGGTCTCTTCGCCGTTGCTTCTCATTTTTCTCCTTGGGCAGGCTTGGAACCTTTCGCGTAATGCGTTACAGAAAAGGGTGTTTCATAAATGAGAGGGAAGAAAAGTAGCCGAAGCTCTTTGGCTGCACGTAGAACGCGTGTCTATTAGTCGCAATCGTCGCCACACCAGCACTGGACAGGTTGGATTTGTGTAATGTTGATCAGCATATTTGTCGTACACAGGGCTGGCTGACCGACCATTTCGCAGTCCCAGTAATTCGACATGACCGGTACATGCCAGAGAGTGGAAAACACACGAAGAAACGAAAGACATCAGCCCTAGACCTGTAGTAGCTTGTCACGCAGTGAGCGGGCTTACATCTCAATTGTTTTTCTCCTATCATCATCATCATCATCAGCGGTCGTTCAAAAGGCGAAGAAGGGCGCTATTCGTCGATTCCATTCGGGTTACGAACTGATAGTGCTACGATATACCGCTGAGTGATATCGCTTTGTTTGCATTTGCAAGGAATATTTAGGTGGCAAATTGCAATCGCGATTCTGCATAAACAGAAGCTGTGTGACTTGGAAACAGAACAACCCAAAAAGGATCAAATTACAATGAGCTAGCCGGTTGGTCCTGCACGATCTTTTCAGAAAATGACTCGGGAAGGTTTAAATGCTCGGGTGTAAAGATAAGGCATGATTCCTGCTCGACCCCTAGCTAATGCTGCAGAACATAAAGAAGCAGTACGGCTGTAGCATATGTTTAGCAGCTAGTATGCCTAAATGTGCACGTCCATAATTTGTATACTACTACTACTACTAATAATAATAATATCATACGGTAACTTCTTTGTGGTATTGGTGGTCAATTTTCATTGCGGATAGATTTATTTGGACCATTATTATTAGTGGTGCTGAGTGACTCCAGGACACCTTACGACTACTGCAGCGCAACTGGACATAATAATAATTTTTATTAATATTAATTATTTTGAAGATTTTTAAAGATTGTGGCAAGTTAATGGTGTATTCACTGAATAATTACAAAAAATATCTACATACTTCAAGTTTAGGTAATCTTTCTGAGAGCATACAAAAGGAAATCACCGAAAATGAAAGTAAATTATAATGATACCCAGGCTATGTTTTGTATGGCGGGATATATTTAACTCGTCTGTATCATCTGGGTGCATAATGAAGTCATCTGGGTGATTTCACGCTGAATCAGGCACCAGTCCAGTCGACCTCTCCATTTTTTTTGTTTCAAACATATATTAAAGCCTTGTCCTTAGGAGGCATATTGGCGCTGAAAGTAGCCGAAAATAATTGGTGGTTATTTTTTAATTAGTTATCATCAGATGTGGGCATTTCGACCACTGTGCTTCCTACAACGTTTGACGCCACGTATAGAATAGAATAGAACAGAATATTTATTCTGCATTTACATCTAGGTATCTTCATAACTATCCACTTTATTCAGCTGATTTTTTCTCCCCACCTATTGTCAGGGGTGGGTAGCATTGCATCCTAAGTTTTGAAGATTCTAAGGCTTGCCTTTAAATTAAAGGACATAAAAAATAGCAAAGTTACCTCATTTGTAAAATATTGTACGCTTTGGGAACCGCACTAGTCCTTTCCCAATGGTGATACCCGAGAGTAATCTACATCATTGTGTTGGTCTCGAAATGCCCTTTCTTCTCATAGCAAGTACATCGTATTGTGGTTTGGGACAATGTACCCAACAGTCTTTTTGTGAGGGGTGTCTACCGAAACTGCGTAAATTCGACAGCGAGCACCCATATATTCGCACTCGTGAAATCGTTCATATTACTCACAAATGTTATTCATATCGACTCAAAACAACACATAAAAAAAATTGCTTCGGAGATGGGCGAAGTTACGTTCGTAACGCAACTTCGTTCGCAACGTAACTTAACGCCCAATAACGCCCAACGTAACTTCGTAGGGTGGTCGACCGGACACACCCTGCCTTATTCGGCGCGAAATCACCCATCTGCCATATTCCTTAACTGAGGAAGGCAGCCATCAGTTCCTCCAATACTCGAGTGAAATCAGTAATTATCACACTGTGGGGATGTTACTTTGTTTCTTGAAGGTTCCTAGTCCTACATGATCGTTTACCTGTTCTCTATACCAATACAATTAGCCAATGTCGATATGGGGTTTTGAAAGAGGTTTGTCCAATCGAGTTTGTGTACTTTTTCCACGGTACCGATCCAGCTGTTCATGCTCGTAAGCAGGTGGAAGCGGTTCATTCTGACATGACAAAGGCGATTGATAAAGTCAATCGCCTGCTGTTATTGCATAACTTGAGATGTTATTGTTTGTTACCTGCCTATTGTAACTGGTTTGATGATTACCTGTCCAACCGCGCCAATGTAGTCTCTGGCAGCCTATCTGACCCTTATGTGTCAAGACCGGATGTGGCACAGGGGCACAGGTCAACAATATTGGGCCAGTGATATTTTTAATTTTTGTAGATAACGTTGCGTCTTCCGGACATCACTCGAGAAGCCGTTTGCTTGCCGGCGACATTAATATATTTCGCCACGAGCGTTCTGCTTATGAGTTTTCAGTTTTCAGTTTACTGTTTAGTTAACTCATTATACACAGTTACTCGAAATTTTGATTGGCCTGCCAATTGAGAAACTCGGACGCATGCCCTCTGTAGAAATTATCCTCTTTTTTTTTTTCTTTGGCACTATGTCGACGCTTTGCCTTTAAACTTCGACCATTAAGTTTGAAGGTGCTGAACAAGAAGATGCAACCGAGTTATTGTGCATTCTTCCAAGGGGGGGGGGGATATATGTTTAATCTTTCATTGGGCATATCCTCACGGCTGATCAAAGACAACGAAAGAAGTGTCAGCAAACTGGGCACTGCTGTTGACTTAAACTCCCTAGACGTGTATTTAGGACTCGTATGTGATTTTGCTGATTTCACTGTGGATCTCAGAGCAAAAGCTTGATTTAAATCACCATGTTGATGTCATATTCAGATTAAGATTCAGCAACCAAGTATCTTAATCAGCAGCATGTCCCTTTGATCTGGGCTACAACATAGGCAGACATGCAACAAAAAACCATATGGAACCATATCCCGTGGGGGGCATTCCCTACGGAACGTATCTCCAATATGTTGTAGCCCGACATGAATACTTAAAGGGACGGTCTCGTACAGCCGGGGCGATTCCGAAACTTAGCCAAAACTAGTTTCACGAGTACTGTACACATACAACCGTCAAAGTTTCATTCGGAATAACCAAGTCGTTTTCGAGAAATTTGTCGAAACGTGCCGTAAGAGCAGACGACGAAAGCTGCGCTTCTCTCATGCATACGTCACGTATGACGTGGGCCTGCGGGTGCGTCGTCGTTGTCATGGTAATTGTAACTTGCAGAAGCACCTTGGGTTGAATAATCCCCTTTGCTCTCGAAATGGGGACACTCAGGCATATATATCCGCGAGCGGAGAATGTAGTCCGAGCATTGACTGTGGGGTCTCCCATAATGTGGCGCACAATCGGATACGTGGAAGCTAAGTCACGTGTTTTCTTTAAGCGAGTATTTAATGCGGTTTTTAAATAAACACGTACTCTTTCTCCATGTACGTCGTCAGCGACACTTCATTTCGAAGCATGATCAGTGAAGAACGGGGAGTGTAATGTAAGCACGCGTAATATATTTTTGCTCGGAGCTGTAATGCGACCGCGCGCGCCGATGGCCAGCGACTTCAGATTTGTGATTGTGGATGGGGTTGTTCTGCGACTTTTAACTTGTCTCAGAGGATTAACATAGTTGTTCTGAACCACCATGCTTGCCACTACTTAGAATGCGCGTTTTTCACCTGAGAACTGAAAGAAACTGTATGAGAGTTGCCGCGGTGCCCAGTAACTTCTGAAAGCTGTCTGCTCACGCCGATGCACTAGCGCGCGCAAAAGCAGACGATTTCTGTATCCTATCACGGACTTACCCGCAGGACGACGTGGCCGTTCTTATTGTTGCCAACACAGATCGTGGCATGCTCTGCAATCTTTATCAATTTAATTCGGTTATTTAATAACTGGCGTGTTTTGTCGGGTAAATTAGCAGTATTCCATTTTCAGCAAAGGGCAATTGAATGGTACACTTTATGAAAGGGGCAGGAGGTAGAGACCGTCTCTTTAAGAACTATTGACCAGAGCATAAAATTTATTATATATCTGTTGGCGCAAGTAGATAAACCATCGTCTCTCCCTGACTATTGGTTATATGCCTCGCATGAGGCAGAGCACGATGAATCGCGGCTCCACCTGTGTCACGCTAGCGAACACTGCAATTATCTTCCTATGATTGTGGGTCTGTTGTTCATGAATGGCGGACACTCTGCTAGCGCTTAGCTTATTGCCAGGATCACTCCAGCCCGTTTACCCACCCCGTTTACCTCGTCCGCACTCTAGCGTTTAACTGCGTCAGCATTACGTCCGTCTGCGAACCAACGCAAGCCCCTTCCGAAGTGACAGGCGCATGTGTTCGCCGAGCTAAATTTTTGTTCGGAGCGGCGCAATTGAATGTCAAGCCTGGTTCACATTGCTGCGTTTACGCTAGCGTGCAGCGGTTTGCGTTTAGGCTCGTTTCCTCACAGAACGATAACCGCATATGTCGGCCCGTTCGCATTATAGCCTTCAGGCCATTGCGTTCCTCCAATGAAGTCTCTCTCCGCTTCCCTGTACGGAACAGCGCGATGAAGTTGAAGTTGGCTTAACTGATTGCGGTGTATCGGGGAAGTGGGCTTCCGGAGAGCGTCTGTTCATTTCCATGCAACGATCCACCGTAAGCGAGCGCAGTACGTTTGCGCAAGCGGAAACGCAGTTATGTGAACCATCTCTCAGTTGTTCTACCGCCCCCCTCCCCCCAGCCGTGCCGAGTACGTTCTTGCCTTATCTTATCTGTCCATGGCACGTCAAGACTGAGGTACCCGTGTTAGAATCCCGGTGCCGACTCTACTGCCTGGGCTTTTTCGTGGGTTTTCCTCAGACGCTCTCAGACATATGTCGGCACAGTTCAGAAGTCGGACCAGGACGCACATTCCCCCAGAGCATTAGTCGTGACGTTGCCAAACTTCATGAGGCCAACAACGGCGAGCTCTTTCAGGGGGGTGGGGGGGGGGACGTTCAATAAATAAAAAGATAAAAAAGAGTGAGGTCTGCCTGCTCAGCCAAGGCGGCAAGTTTCACCCTTCAAATAAAAAAGAAAGGAAAGAGAGAGAAGTTAAGACAGTCCTGCGGACGAAACGAAGGCCAGCAACGCACCCCTTTCAGCAGCAGCACCACCACCACCGCCTTTAGTTCTGTTTTTGGTCGGCTGTTAGTGGATCGCGAGCCGTTTCCCACAAAGCCGCCTCGCAAAGGTGCGGACGTGAATTCGAAACCCATGCATCCATCGACGCTGACGGATGGACGTATTGAAACGCAATATTGTGGCCCACACTTTATTCGGGATGACTCTGGTTTACACTTCGCAAAATAAACTTCGAGAATAAACTCTTCGAAATAAATCACGAAAAAATCCACGGTGTAAAGATAAAGCCGTAAAAATCAACTTTTGCGATACAAACTCTTCAGAATCAAACTTTCAAAATAAATCGTCTCTGATTGGTCGACAGGCACAACAGCCTCAGAGCAGCGAAGGCTTTTGGCTCCCGCGTCTCAAAATAGTTCCCCGCAGGGTGAGGCTTTTTGCGGTGGGCTGGGAACGAGAGTACCGAGTCTGGACGAATCGTTTGCTGGGTTTGCTGTATTCTCCGCCGGCTATCAGGATTCTGTTGACACTGCAGTTATTAATGATTTGTTCTGCTGCTCGCCTGTCAAATTTGAGTATGTCGAACTGTGAATTCGTGTCGTGTCACCAAATGAGTTCCCGGTGTTGGTTCCAGCTATGGTGGACACCTGCTATATTATGAACATTATCGCGAACATCGCCATTCTCCTGCAGGGCTGCCTTGGTTGTGAAGTCGTAGAGTTGAAAAGTGACGATCGACGAAAAAGCCCGATTCCGATACCGTGTGGATGTGTTGTGTTTGTCCGTCTGTATGTGTTTGTGTGTGGGCCTCAGAATCGTAGAATCGTGAAATCGGAACCTGCCTGTGGTTTTCCTTGTGAGCCTACGTTCTGATAAACGCAGGGAACAGGTACTGGACAGACTCTCGAAATGCGTTTCTGCAAATAAGCTGCATATGAATGTGAAGAAATTGTTTGTTTGTTTGCAAGAAAAACTATTTTCTCTCGGATGAATAACTTGAGCACCTATTTTTACAGCTTATAAATATTGTGCTGAAATATGAAATCGCTGTAAAACTTGCATTCTGCACGACATTACATTAAATGTGCTGCTTGCAATTCTGCAGCGTTCTTTCTTCCTCACGTGCAAGTGAAAAGGCAAAAAGAACGCTGCGAGACTTACTCTCACACAACCATTATTTCGGGGCCATGTCCTCACGGTAAATGGTCACGAGCGTGCTTTCGAAACTATAGCGGCACATAGGGAAACCGACGTTGCATTTGTACCGACATTCTATTTCCAATAATTAAACGAGACCTAATTAGTACATCCACTTCGGATATAGAACATGTTGTCATCCCTTATAACTGCAAAAATATGATTTCTCTAAGAATAAAAAAATCAGTCCATGGACACGCTATATGCACCGCACCTACCAGAAATTAACCAGTGCTTGCTGAAAATATACTGGTATTTGTGTTTTATGTGATGTATGGCCCACATTTTCTTTTTGACCAGCTATGCCAGTGTGAGAGCTCCTATGCCAGACTAGCTAATTCCTCCTCTTTGTCCTCCATGCGGTCACATATATGTTACATTACAAGGAAACTAGCTGGTACCACAGTACCAAACAGGTGAATTAACATGAACACAATCACATAGCAGAGTGAATAACAACCACCATTATTGACTTGGTTTGCTTGGTCGATGGCAACTGAAGGTGGCATATTTCTTTCCTCAGATTTTTTTTATTGGTTTGTTCCAGCTAAAAACAGAAGCCATACACTGAGCAGCAGGGCATAATAAAACCCTCCATAAGCACCACTTTGCCTCTTTGGCTTTGGCAAGCATGGCTTTGCCTCCATAAGCATGGCTTTGCCTCCACAAGCATGACTTTGACATAATTGCTTTGTGCCGTGATAAAGGGTACTATGACTGTGTTTGCAGTACCATTTAAAACGTTGGCACCTATAGGGCTAGATTGCAGCCCCCTATTGCGTGCAGATATTCTGATGCCTGCAGAGCTGTAAGCTGTTCTTCCGGGTGAAAGAAAGCTTGAAGACTACATAGGTTGTGGCTCACTGCCAATGAGATACGGTTGGAGAAGAAATTACTGGACATAAAGCACAGTGAGGCATGCTCCAACCAGGCCACAAGGAGGTACAATTAATTTGAGCCACCTTCTGTTAATGCAGCAAAAACACCTATTTCTACTGAAAGAAAGGCTGTTGGCTTTTTTTCTGTTGTGGTTGAAGGGCAGACGAGATCATAATAAATTGTTTCCAAAAGCTGTTATGTCGCATTCTGACATGATCTGAGCCAATATGGTCAGCTGATGCTATAAGATCTACAGAAAACACATGCCAGCAGATTCTGAACATGCTATAGGAGAGGGTATGCCCTTGAAATGATGAGAACTTCACTTTCCAGATGACTTCAGGTATGTGAAAACAATCATAAATGTTGACAAAGCTGTTTGAAGCAGCGACTGCAACTAATCTGTAGAACTGGGCAGAACAGTTGAATGCAAAATTTGTTGAAAGTGTGCTATAGCGTCATACAGATGGGATATGAATGAGCTGACGAAACTTTTTTCTTGCGTAAGAACATAGGTTCTCAAAATGGAAAAGCAGAGTGTCGATTTTCGCAGGAGAAAGCCACAAAGGCATCTTTTATTTTTTTTGCTTCCTAGATGGCCTCAACTGACGAACAAGCTGCAGCACATTATGGTGACATTTTTTTATTATTTTTTTAAAGAAAAATAAACCTCTAGATTTTCAATATGTTGCAGGAGAGGACTAGTTATACAAATAAGGGAAGATTTCTTTTAGACGACTTATATGTGAATATACTATGTGAAAAAAAAAAGTAATTTTTTGCAAGTGCTTGATATTCTCAAACACTTCGTTAAACAATGAATATAGATCAGCTTGATATTTTTATGGTGAAGCTAATCACAAGCAATCAGTTCCATGCATAAACAATCTGGGGCTCCTTCAAGAATGCCAATTTGTCAGAAATTTATCGTAAACTTGACCCCAAATGTGCTCCGTTCTTGAGTTCTCATCACGTCACCAGATTTATTCTCGTTCTACATACCCTTTGGGATGGCAGACCCGTGCTTCCCCTCCAACACGAGGCAAGGAAAGCGCACAAATGATGTATAGTATATGTAGATGTCAGAAGGAAGCTCGTAAGGGACAACTTCATATTTCGGCACAGTTTAATGTGCCCCCATTGTTCAAGAAAACAAAATGATGATTTACATTCGATATACGCATCGTCTAAAAAACGCGCAAAATTTTTTTCAGTGATATTTAAGAGAGTCAAGCTACATCTCTGGCTGGTTTTGGCTGGAATAGCCCAGGTTGACAGTTACACAGGCTGATGTATGTCAGCATTGAAAATATAAAGGAAAAAAGGCAATTTAAAATGCCTCACTCAATTTACTACATTTTATAGCTTACACTTTGACAGGTGTTTTTTTATCCTAAAATGGTTTCATTGCCAAAATCAACAAGAATTACCGTCATCACATTAACAAGTTTCAACTAACTGTATACCAAGTAATAACAAACATGTGCTTACTTTTTCTGCAATCAAGATGTGAATTACATGGTTGAGTTGCAGGCTTCAGTGAAAAATCACTGCTTGTGATGTCACTGTTGAGTGAGTAGTGGCACTGCTAGTGACGCAACATGTGATTCCAGTGTCTTTCACCCCACCCCATGTTATTTCATGAGCAACTAGCATCAGAATCAATGAGGTTGCATGATGCACTTATGAAGGGTAATTTCATGTGTGCCGATAAACATACTGCAGTGCTAATTTACAATGTAGTTGTGGCTGTGGAGCACACTCATATTCAGTATGCATTGTGAACTAGAGGAGCATTTTCTGCCATAAACATTAGATGAGCGAAGACCCTAAAAAATGTAAGCACTGTTTATGTGCATTTGACAACCTGCGTTTTTATTACTGAGAGGCTCTCTTCGTAGCTAGAGGGAAAGGGTGCTGGCAGTGTGGCACATGTTCATAAGATGTAGAACCAGAGACACAGAAAAAAATTGACAGCATATCATGATCTCAATCATGTCATTGTGTCCGTGTTTCTGTCTCCTCATTCTCCGCATTCCTCATTCAAGTAACGTTGAAGAAGTAACCATGCGAAGAAACAATACAACAGTGAAGCTGGCTTCAGTACACTAGAACATGTCACATGTAACAATATACAGTATGCCTCAGTGTTTCCCAAACCATGTGTCAGGACCCCCATTGAGGCCGCGATAGCCCAAATGGGGCCCAAGAGAAAGCAGATGAAGTGAGTGCAATATGCCACAAAACGAAGGAAACTATCTCTGTACGACTGCATTATATTGAAGTTGTTTTACAAAAATGCAAGATCAATTCAACGCAGAATCAGTCGGGAAACAAGCGAACTCGCAGCAATGCTTTCAATCAAGTGTGTCGCAGTATTCCTCACTGTATCATAACGAGACCCTGGACCTACCTCAGACGCTACTTGCACGCACTAGTATAACATTCATATTTATTTATTTATTTATTTCGAGAACCCCAAGGGTCCGGAGGATATTACATGTGGGGTGGGAACTGGAGCGTAAGATACATTTACAGCAACTTGATAGAAACAAACAAGCAAGCAAAAAAGAACAGCAGAATTATTTTGTTATGTTAAGTCGGAGTTCTCTACTTTTTTGTCTATTTATGTCGTCTCCCAGCTTTTGGAGTATTTTTGCATAAAGATGCAGGTTGTGAGAGGCACATAAACACTGCTTACATTGCTAACCTGTCTATCGCAAGACATGTGAAAGGATTGCCAAATTAAAATTCAATAATACAAAAATGATTCTGAAATACATAATTCCAATAGAAGGGAGAGTAAACATTGAAATAACAGGTAAAGGTAAAGCACTGAAGTGTTGGCATTCTTCTTACGTGTATGATATACTGCTCTATTTAACCCATGACATATATGTTGTCAAACATTAACCTCTTGCATTCAACATCAAGATGCTATACCTATTCCATCTAAGCGACTCGTATTTACACGGACAGGTGGCACACCATTTTGGCACAAAGATTTGATATCTCTGCTTGTTGGACATATCAAGCAAATACTGTGCCAAAATTGTGTTACCTACATTACAGGCTGCATCTGCTGAGATATGTTACGGGAGAAATACTCCTGAAGCGATTAAAGGAAGTGCATACGAGTACACATGTTTTGCAAGGTTGTTTCAAAGTTCCAAGTACTTGTTACGAAGTATGTTCGTGTTGAATTGGAAAAGCATTAGTCATCTCATAACAAAGTGATGAAAGAAACTAGTGAGAAATGCGAAGCCACAAGCACTGTTGCATGGCCATGTTCACAATGGGCAATGACGCTTTTCATTTTGCGTACCGTGGACTGACTATGCTCAATGAGTGGTTTGCAGTGTTTATGATTGATGTAGGCCATGGCAACTACCGATGAACTTTGCGACAACGGCAAGCCCTTTCACCACCACCACCACCACCACTTTGCAGAGTGTGCAATGATATCTTTTGTGAACAAGACAAACCTCATTATATTCCCATGTAATTTTGATCCTACAATTAATTGAGTTGAGGGTTTCAGGTATTTAGGTGTGCACCTCTCTTCTGATATTTAGTGGAAATCACACAGTAGTTACGCATCCTCTAAGCCTCTTAAAAAAATTGTATTCTTGAAGTGGACACGAAAACTACCTTTCGCAGACAGTACGCTGCTGGCATACAAAACTGCCTTGGAAACGGTACAAATGACATCATACTCTTCAATATAAAAACAAATGACATCGCACTGTTCAACAGAGCCACCAATTTGGTACAGTTGAGCTATGCTCAAAGCTAGGCGGGACGAGTTCGCGTCTAAAAGGCACGGTCATGAGGGGATTACGGTGGTCTCTCAGTGAGCACGCGACTTTCGGTCTGACTTTTCTTTCAAGAGGAGGCAGCGAACAAGTGCCCATTCGTGGAACCCAGCCCTCCCCTTCAGATTTGTTTCGGTATCAGTCTGTCTACCAATGTCATGATGACATTTATATTCTGTTGAGTTTCTTACGTGCTGTCAGGGACATGTATGTAGGTAGGTATGCCAAGAAATTTTTTTATTATTAACCTTTTTTGTACTTTGAATCCCTCGAAAAACCATTGCACAGCACCAGAACACAAAGGCTACATAAGGACCCAGTTTCACCAACCTTTTCAGCATCTGAACTAAGATGAACGGTCATTAAACTATCTGCTTCACTAAAGGAGTTATTACTGAAGTATTCACCACATCACCGATGGAAAAAAAAAAGAAGTGTCTGTTAAGTTCAAGAATTGGCAACCCTTGATATTGGTTCAGTTAACCAATGTTGGTGAAACCGGGCCTATGGAAGTCACCGAAACATTCATCACATCACAAACCAAAGTTTGTAAAAAGAATTGAGTGCTAGCATGAAGTTTTGGCAATTGTGAGTACCATTTGAACTGCTGCCTACGTAGCTGCAGCATAATTACAAGTAATTCAGAAAAAGTAGTACAAAATTTGAGGGTACTCTACTCTATCTTCCTCTGCATGGTACTAAAAACAGTTATGATTCCAAGTGCTCATCGTCTTGGCCCAGGTTCTGTAGCAGATTTTTGCTAACCATTTGTGTTCCTATTTGTGGTACTGTGGCAAACCAGCCACTCCACCCACATACCAGCATTCCTATAGGTCACACATAACATGTAGTTGAAGTGTATACGAAGAGGGGAGTCAAGTCCTATAGATCACATAAACAAAATACACAAAACCGACACTGAATATTTTTGTTTAAGTTTAATTTGTACAAGCTTTCCCGTGGACCTCCACGCGAAAGCTTCTACAAATTAAACTTAAACAAAAATCTGCAGTGTCGGTTTCTGTATTTTATTTATATAACATGTAGTTATAAGAGTGGTTTAAACCACCTCGCAGAAGTTGCAGATGTTGTTAATCAACTTTATTTTGAGATGGACAGCGAGTTTCATTGCCTGGGGCAATACTCTACCCCATAGCTGCTTGTGGTGTGAGGAAGGAAATAATGTCCCATGGAGTCCAAAAATTGCCAAAAGAGCTTTAAGAGCAGGCATTCGTGGGCTGATTTAGCCATAATAAGCAATTTTATCTGAAAATGGCAGTTTGGATAGCTTGGTAGTGTTAGCAATGACACAGAATATACTCTGGGTCTTCTACAGCACTGCAGTGACAGTATCTGAGAGAGTCAACTTGCCTCAGGTGGTAATGACACTGAGCTGTAAATGCCCCATTGAGTCAAGTCCATGAGTCACAGTGCACCATCTTGGCGAGAAGTGTTTTGTGGCATCCAAAAACCAAGCTCTGAGTCAACATTGATCAGTATAGACGGGAGGAAAATGTCAGTTGTCCATTGACAGGAAGACTATTTATACAATCCATTGATGTGTTGGTGAACGAGATCTGCTGTCTACATGACCAGTAACAGTTCTTTGATATCTTTCACTGTGATTTAATTAAACACCTCCCTCATGTGACGGTGTTCCCGGCACAGTTTTACCTTGCTGAACCACTTTTCGGGGCTCTTATCAAACAACATTAGAGGTTCTAAGTAGGCTGAGGCCGAGGAACGCGAGAGACGTTTACATGATGTTTACGTGATTACCGTCGTGACAAATGGTCGACACAGCTGTTTTGCGGTACGTTTTATATGTTGCTCATCCTGGACATTTTTCGCTACCCGATTTCCTGTCCAAAACAGCTACGACTGCATCAATGTCACTTCACCCATGAATTCCTTCATGAGCTGCACGCGCGTGTTAGCACACCAAGTCGTTACACGTCTGAAAAATACCTGACGAAATCGGCAGAAGAAACATATGCTTTATTAGAGCTTGCAGTGATTATCCTTTTTATGCAGCACATCCCGCAACACCATACGGCTCCGTCGTTACTCCATTTTCTCAAATAGCTTCGTCCCCAATGGTAGCCGAACGGCCGAACCGCTGAAGCGTTGTTTTCCTAGTATTCATACGCGTAGTCATTTACGCCTGTAACTTAATTAAATTAATGAATAATTGAGTGATACATGCTGAATATGACACAGAATTGCATAAAGACTCGTTATTCTGGATTGTGACCCTCTTAAACACTGATTTTCTCACGTAAAACCATGCTTAACACTGGACTGCATAGACCCATTGTGATTTATTTTGACAGCTTGGATTTCAAAGGATTGGAATTTGAAGGGTGGATTTCTTAGCGTGGATTTCAAAAGTTTTATTATTAAGAGTTTGTAACAGGGTACACCCCTTTATTCTCGGAAAAATCGCCCATCATCCTGAAATAAAGTTGTTGTTGTTTTTCGGGAAAATCGATCAACCGAGCGCTTCGTCATGCAAGAGCTAGTACTGTTTCCCAGGTATGCAGGGTGGGTTGCTCATCTCGAACTGTGTTTCCGTAACCTTGTAGTGGCTGACGCTTGTCTCTGTGGATTTGCGTGCTCGTAACAAGGACTCCGTATTCTTTAGCTTGTGCCCGAAGCAACACACGAATGCGTATGTCCTCACAGCTCCAACTGACGTTTCCGGATGTTCTCCTTTACGTATCGCCATGTAACAAGTTGATTTGGAAACGTGTACGCCCTGTACATGAATGGTGGTACCAAGAACTTACGTCACAACTTCTGAGTCTAATTAAAGTTCATTTTCGTTATCTATGACAAGGTCTGAAGTGGCCGTGGTATCCAGTTGCGTAATTTTCAGATACACTCTTAAAAACGAACTTCACCACATAGCACGCTCCTAGCCAACCATCACCCCGAATGACAACGTTCTCGCCCTAGATTTGTTGAAAACGGGAGGAGGAGCCTATTTTGTGGGATTTATGCACGGCACAAAATATGCTCCTCCTCCCGTTTTCAACAAATCAGGGGCGAGAACGTTGACATTCGGGATGGTGGTTGGCTAGGAGCGTGCTATGTGGTGAAGTTCGTTTTTAAGAGTGTATCCTCGGCACACCTGGGCTGCAGCAATGTTTTGCCAACTCCGGTCGACGCCGACAGGCAGATGTCTGTTCAGCTCCTTGTTGAACAGCGCCACCCTGGAATACGGGACATCATGCATCACAATCGCCCTCCTCTTCCCACGAAAAATCTTCCTCGAAGCATCCAGACCATGCTCCATAGGCTCCGCACTGGGTGCGCGTTCACCAATTCTCAGCTGTTTAAGATAGGCTCTAGGGGTGACGCCTGCTGTGGCCACTGTCAACAACCCGAAACAATCGCACACATCCTGCGAGACTGCCGAGCATACCATTCTGCGCGCGAAACACATCTCCCTCGCTCCACCTCGGGCTCGCTAGCAGACATCCTCTACCCCGCTGGTTCTTCTGCCGAACGTTCCGCCAAAGCAAGAAACCTCATTCTCTTCCTGCTGAAGACAGGCCTTGCTGATCGACCCATCTAATACTGTACTCTCCCCGATGAACTCGTGCACCTCACCGCATCCCCATCCTTCAACCTCCTCTATCCTCCATCCGTCCGTCCTTCCTTTGTGTTTTGTTTTGCTATGCGTTTTCCTTTCTTTTTTTGGCTATAGTCGTGACGACGCCCACTTCTGTGTGGCCAACAACGGCGAGCCTATCCTGCCATCACCCCCCCCCCCTCATTTTTAAGAGTGTACTGGCCTACCGGCTCGACCTCGCGGTCACAACAAAACGGGTATCGCTGCATCCTTGGGAATAAAGTGTGCCGTGTGCAATCCTATGCTGCTGCTACACGCGCCGTGCGAAATGTTGACTGGCAGACAAATGTCTTCATTCACATCACGAGTGTCACTATAGATACGTATTCCCCCTACGCTTTCACTGCTGATCGAATGTTGGTCACGTTCGCGAAAGGTTGTTAGTAAATTTTACCACTGATATGAACAACTTTAGTTTCATGATGATGCTTGGGGAGGTTTATAGGCAGGGCGATGCTCTACACACTTAGAAATGAACTTCACCGCATAGCACGCTCCTAGCCAACCATAATCTCGAATGATATCGTTATCTTCCCTGATTTGTTGAAAACGGTAAGCGTACGCCTTATTTGTGACAATTATGAACCGCATAAGTGTCACAAAAAAGGCGTACACCTCCCGTTTTCAACAAATCACGGAAGATAACGATATCATTCGAGATGATGGTTGGCTAGGAGCATGCTATGCGGTGAAGTTCATTTTTAAGAGTGTACGCGTCTCGACTGCGCCTTTCCTCCTCTGGGCACAGCGCTCTCACTCCTCCTCATTAGGAAGTGACGTCAAGCCGCCGGAAGGAGCTCTGATCTTTAAAATTAGTTTATTCTAAGGACTTTCCGAACGAAAAAATTACCCTTGTAGGTTGTTGGCTGATGCCGAACATAGTGGTATAGGTCTGATAGACGGGTTCCCGGTTGAGACCGTCCCATTAACTTGCTGTGAACTTCAACGACCTGAACGATAAGATCTGTCAGATAGCTGCATGTCTGTAAAGATTGACGTCTGTCAGGTTACTCTGGAGAGTATTTCGTGGTTGACAGAAAGCAACAACATTCTGCGACGGCGGCAGGACGAGAGACCTGACAGGTCCTGGTCAGGAGGCAGCCGTGAATTGCTGTTGCGTGCAAATACTTAGTAACGATGGCTGCGTTACATCGTTCATGGCCTAGCCATGCTCAAATGTGTTCGTGATATTTTATGTACCACTAAACAAATAAACAAACAAATGCTTGTAGTCTACCCGCTTGTACAACACATTCACAATTATGGCTCCAGCAAGTGCTAATGAACAAGTTCAAGAGGAGAACGGCATTGCTTCTGAAAAGCTAATGGCCGGAAATGAAATCGTTTCTATGATTGAAGGTGATCACTCCTAAGAACAGAGCATATCATTCTCTCCTGTAAAGGCAGGCAATGAAATACTTTCTTCTGTGTTTACCGCATTCTCCAAAACGCAGTAATTGGGTATAGCGGATAATGCTCGGCCCACAGAAATCAGGTGTCAAGAAACAACAACTTTATTGTGAGATGATGAATGGCGAGTTTCTTCGCCAGGAGCGATAGTAAACCCCATTGCTGCATTGTGAAGAGTGTTTGATAGAGCTTCCTGTTTTTGTTGTTGCAACACGTGATTGGTGCATTAAACACGGCTGGCTGACAGCTGACAGTGACGCTTGCGAGGCCTTACCTTGAGTTTGAACGTCCATTTCTCCGCTGATGTTTTTAGTGTATGGCTGTGCATTACTTTGCCAATGACCTGGGTGCAGCACAACAAGTGTCTCGATCGTGGGTTTCTAATTTTTATATTAAGTACCACACTCCGAAAAAGTAGGACATCCTTTTAGGGTGTATATGGGGCGTATGCTAGGCCCGTCTAATGTTTGGATCCGGGATACCCCGAATCCCGATACCCCGGTTGTTTTCGGCATGTCCATATACTATGCTCTTTTTCTTATGAGGTGTTTGCAGTGTTCCAGTAACCCTCAAGTTTTTTCAGGTTAAGAGTCCGGAATTTGAGGATATTCAGGACATCACTTCTGCAAAGCTACTGCTGGCGCAGTCCCGATTCAGAACCAGGAATAATTACCATTTCTGTAATTTCTACCACATATTTGAATTATCTACAGTTCTTTTGATTAGCTGCATCCGAAGCACCTTGATATAGTAAGTGTGTTTCATTCCATGCGTTGTGCGATGAGCGGGATTCAATTGTTGCCATCTGCGATACGCGCACCGGTGCTCCGTGCATTGCTTTGTGTCTTTGAGGGGTGCGGTCGCTCGCCGATGCGGCGTGTGTTCGTGGGCAACAGAACAACGAAAAAAGGGGTGTACCCTGTTACCCACTCTTAATAATAAAACTTTTGAAATCCACGCTAAGAAATCCACCCTTCAAATTCCAATCCTTTGAAATCCAAGCTGTCAAAATAAATCACAATGGGTCTAAGCAGTCCAGTGTTAAGCATGGTTTTACGTGAGAAAATCAGTGTTTAAGAGAGTCACACTCCAGAATAACGAGTCTTTATGCAATTCTGTGCCGTATTCAGCATGTATCTCTCAATTATTCATTAATTTAATTAAGTTACAGGCGTAAATAACTACGCGTACGAATACTAGGAAAACAAAGCTTCAGCGGTTCGGCGACCATTGAGGACGAGGCTATTTGAGAAAATGGAGTAACGACGGAGCCGTATGGTGTTGTGGGATGTGCTGCATAAAAAGGATAATCACTGCAAGCTCTAATAAAGCATATGTTACTTCTGCCGATTTCGTCAGGTATTTATTTTTCAGACGTGTAACGACTTGGTGTGCTAACACGCGCGTGCAACTCATGAAGGAATTCATGGGTGAAGTGACATTGATGCAGTCGTAGCTGCTTTGGACAGGAAATCGGGTAGCGAAAAATATCCAGGATAAGCAACATATAAAACGTACCGCAAAACTGCTGTGTCGACCACTTGTCACGACGGTATTCACGTAAACATCATGTAAACGTCTCTTGCATTCCTCGGCCTCAGCCTACGAAGAACCGCTAATGTTATGTTTGATAAGAGCCGCGAAAAGTGGTTCAGCAAGGTAAAACTGTGCCGGGAACACCGTCACATGAGGGAGGTGTTTAATTAAATCACAGTGAAAGATAGCAAAGGACTGTTAGTGGTCATGTAGACAGCAGATCTCGTTCACCAACACATCAATGGATTGTATAAATAGTCTGGACAACTGACATTTTCCTCCCGTCTATACTGAGCAATGTTGACCCAGAGCTTGGTTTTTGGATGCCACAAAACACTTCTCGCCAAGATGGTGCACTGTGGCTCAATGGGGCATTTACAGCTCAGTGTCATTACTATCTGAGGCAAGTTGACTGGCTCAGATACTGTCATTGCAGTGCTGTAGAAGACCCAGAGTATATTTTGTGCCACTGCCCACACTACCAAGCTTTCCAAACTGCCATTTGCAGATAAAATTGCTTGGCTTATGGCTAAATCGAGCCCACGAATGCCTGCTTTCAAAGCTATTTTGGCAAATTTGGACTCCATGTGACATTATTTCATTCCTCACACCACAAGCAGCTATGGGGTAGAGTATTGCCCCAGGCAATGAAACTCCCTGTCCATCTCAAAATAAACTTGATGAACAGCATCTGCAACTTCTGCGAGGCCCATAACTTAAAAACCCGAGACTAGGGGACAAAAAAAAAAAACGACAAACACAGACCAGTTTTCTTTTTTTTTTTTTTGTCCCCTAGTCTCGGGCTTTTAAGTTATGGATCTATATCACCAGCTCGCTTGCTACCTCACTATCCTCTCGTTCTGCGAGGTGGTTTAAACCACTCTTATAACTACATGTTACATAAACAAAATACGGAAACCGACACTGAAGATTTTTGTTTAAGTTTAATTTGTAGAAGCTTTCGCTTGTAGAAGCTTTCGCTCCACGCGAAAGCTTCTACAAATTAAACTTAAACAAAAATCTTCAGTGTCGGTTTCTCTATGTTGTTTATGTGATCTACAGGACTTGACTCCTCTCTTCGTACACACTTCAACGACATGTTATGTATAACCTAGGAATGCTGGTAAATTTCTTGGCATACCTACCTACATACATGTCGCGGACAGCGCGTAAGAAATTCAACAGAATATAAATGTCATCATGACATTGGTAGACAGACTGATACCGAAACAAATCGGAAGGGGAGCGCTGGGATCCACGAATGGGCACTTGTTAGCTGCCTCCTCTTGAAAAAAAGGTAGGACCGAAAGTTGCGTGCTCTCTGAGATCACCGTAATCCCCTCAAGACCGTGCCTTTTTGATGCGAACTCGTCCCCCCTACACTCTTAAAAATGAACTTCCCCACATAGCTCGCTCCTAGTCAGCCACCATCCTGAATGACAACGTTCTCGCCCCTGATTTGTTGAAAACGGGAGGAGGAGCCTATTTTGTGCCGTGCATAATGGCACAAAATAGGCTCCTCCTCCCGTTTTCAAAAATCTAGGGCGAGAACGTTGTCATTCGGGATGGTGGTTGGCTAGGAGCGTGCTATGTGGTGAAGTTCATTTTTAAGAGTGTAGCTTTCAGCGTAGCTCAGCTGTACCAAATTGGTGGCTCTGTTGAACAGTGCGATGTCATTTGCTTTTATGATGAACAGTATGATGTCATTTGTACCGTTTCTAAGGCACTTTGTACAAGGGTTTTCTATGCCAGCAGCGTACTGTCTGCGAAAGGTAGTTTTCGTGTAACTACTGTGTGATTTCCACTAAATATCAGAAGAGAGGTGCACACCTAAATACCTGAAACCCTCAACTCAATTAATTGTAGGATCAAAATTACATGGGAATATATTGAGGTTTGTCTCGTTCACAAAAGATATCATTGCACACTCTGCAAAGTTCATCGGTAGTTGCCATGGCCTACGTCAATCATAAACACTGCCAACCACTCATTGAGCATAGTCAGTCCGCGGTACGCGTGAAAAGCGTGAAAAGAAAAGAAAGTGAAAAGCGTCATTGCCCATTGTGAACATGGCCATGCAACAGTGCTTGCGGCTTCGCATTTCTCACTAGTTTCTTTTATGAGATGACTAATGCTTTGCCAATTCAACACGAACATGCTTTGTAACAACTACTTGGAACTTTGGAACAACTTTGCAAAGCATATGTACTCGTATTCACTTCCTTTAATCGCTTGAGGAGTATTTCTCCCGCAACATATCTCAGCAGATGCAGTATGTCATGTAGGTAACACAATTTTGGCACAGTATTTGCTTTATATGTCCAACAAGCAGAGATATCAAATCTTTGCGCTAAAATGGTGTGCCACGTGTCCGTGTAGAGACGAGTCGCTTAGATGGAATAGGTATAGCATCTTGATGTTGAATGCAAGAAATTAATGTTTGACAACATATATGTCATGGGTTAAATACAGCATTATATCATACACATCAGAAGAATGCCAACACTTCAGTGCTTTACCTTTACCTGTTATTCCAATGTTTACTCTCCCTTCTAATGGAATTATGTATTTCAGGATCATTTTTGTATTACTGAATTTTAATTTGGCAATCCTTTCACATGTCTTGTGACAGACAGGTTAGCAATGTAAGCAGTGTTTATGTGCCTCTCACAACCTGCATCTTTATGCAAAAATACTCCAAAAGCTGGGAGACGACATAACTAGACAAAAAAGTAGAGAACTCCGACTTAACATAACAAAATAACAAAGTTTACTCAGACGTTTCACCCGTCATGCGACGGACATCATCAGTGCCAAATTGCATGAGAGATTGCACAACCGGTCGCTGTTTAAAGGGACTATCGCATCCGGGAACGTGTGTATGAGACCCATACCAAAATGTTCGGTATCATTTCACAATCTACTTGGCCAAATTTCTCTTTCGAGAACGCCTTACATATTGAGTAAACGAATTTTAAATATTCCCGCCGCCTCTGAGGCTAAGGAAGAGCAGCGATAGTAACATCATGATGACGTAACGCAGCCGCACGAATGGGAGGGCTGCGCAGACGACAGTCTCCGAGCTCGTCTGCTTCGGGTTTGAGTTGCCATCGTTGCCATTTACCTCGCGAAAAGTCATCGATAAATACGCCGACTTCCGCTTGTGATTGCGAGTTCTGACGCGACCATGTCGCGTGAAACACGGTGTTACGTTCCTGGGTGTACGAACACTTCGGGCTCTAACCCAGAAGTGACATTCCACAAGCCGAAGGATAGTGACACGAAGCGAAAATGGGAGGCAGTAGTCGCCAGCAGACATCCTGACGTACAAGGAGAAATACGTGTGCCCCGCGTTTGTTCTTCACACAAGATGCGTACATGGAAACGGATGTTCTACAAATCTGACTTTGAGTTCCGAAACGAAAGCGGCTGAAGGATGACGCCGTGCCCACAATATTTCCGGAACCAACTCAGCCGCAGTCTGTTGAGGTGGGTCACAGTTCTCTATATGTCAAATGGGACCCCGCAAAAGGACATAATAATTGATAGGATCTAGCCCTGAAAAGCGTGCCTGCAACGCAGTTTACACGCTTTTCTCGGCATTGGCAGAGCCGGCGAAGTTCGATCCCTAAAACTAAGCAATGTGGGTTTTGCAAGGGAAACCCATGAGCTGAGATTGCCATTCTCGTAGTGCTTGCTGGAAATGTCGCTTACCGATGGGATGGATTATTATGAGAACATGTATAATGAAGGGGCGTATGCACGTTATCATTTAGCCGCGCGTCATATATACGAACACGAACGGTGCTTTGTCCTTTGTGGGCTCCCATTCAGCGAGCAAATTTGCGCGTGAGGTTTCATTTTCTCTACTGCATTAATGCATGCTCGAAATACAGGTTGCATGTTCGAAAAACAATTGACAACTTTATTTTGAGATTATGAATGGGGAGTTTGTCGCCATGCTGGGCGATACTCTATCCCCTTGCTTCTGGTAATGTGGGGTATGGAACAATATGAGTCCATTTTCATAAGAGGTATCTGTACAAGGAATGGTTTTTCTAGGCATAAGATTTGTGAAAACCAATCTATTACATATCTTATGAGATGTTGACTTATGAGTTGGAACCACAAGTAAATAGTTTCGTTTACAGGTCCAGTCCACCAGCTTCACTGAAGCCAGTGCAAGTGGTACGTTCCGTAGAAAGCTCTTATTAGGCATTGCTGCACACTCATGCTCCCGCCTATCTGTTCCAGTTTAAGATGTTTTTGTCGTACTTGTCCTATACCAGCCTGTTAGAGTGATAGGTGTGATACTGTGTTTGTATTGTAGACGTGGAAAGGATGGAATCAGCAAGCGATGCGGGTGAATGTTTCAGCCTACAACAATCCATGTCATCAGCGGGTCCGGAAAATGGTGTGTGCCCAATTCATTTATGCTCACTCTTGATAAAATCAATGATGATTAAAATGAATGCATTGGCAATTACTCTTGAGATTCATAGCTCCTCCTTGTAAACACAGGAGAGCAGTAATCACCTTATATCCGATATTGTTTTTTCATAGCTGTATTGCATAATTGCCTTTCTGCATTTTTTGTATGTGTCATGTTGGTATTGCTCTATTTCTTCAGTGCTAGTGCTGGATGGACTGCCCCTTGAACCATTTGTGCCCTACCAGATAGTCAGCCAATATGGGTTCCATTACACATTAGTGCCGCACAAGCCAGAATTCGTAGCGCAAAGGGTTCAGGACAAGCAAACACAAACAGCTATTCCGACATCACGCTTGGTAATATTGTAATATCATTTACAGGGAACAGACCTTTTACACACGTAGCCTACTACCAATTTGGTTTGCAGGCACTCAAACTGGGTTCCACATGCAAAGTAGGGAAAGCCAGACAGGCATGAGCCTTCTTCCTTCCAGCTCCCTTCTGTTGACATCATCCGAACTAGCAACTTGGTGTCCAGAAGACAGCAACATTGAAAGCGTGGAGGTCTCTGCAGGAAAGGCTTCCATGCAGCATATAGGTGCACCAGCATTTGATGAACTGATGCCAACAGATATGCTTTACATGACTCTTTCGCCCGTCCACTGCTCCACCCCACCTAGAGAAGAACTTGATACAACCTTGGGATCTACATGGTATGCCGTAGAACAAGTGTATTATATTTACATAAAATTGTTCGTAGCTCTGGTGATCTAGTGATTACAAAAAGGAAAGCTATGACGTCCATTTAAGTTAATATGAATTACATTCTGACCGTTGTGAGGCAAGTGTGACAGAGTTACAGCATATTTTTCTACCCACAGATTAATATTGCCTCTTGATGTGTTTTACTATCCATGTGGAAGGTGGTGAGCCTAAACAGCTTGTACCCTATCACGAAGTTGCTACTATCTGTGATCGGGTCTGAACCCATGATAATTGTGTCAGTAGGTGGACATGCTACCAATCAATTGATAGGGGCCACCTTGAAATGAATACCACAGATGCTAACAGCATATGTTACAACAGCAGGCAAGGTGGTGGATAAAGCTTGAAGATAAAAAAGCTTAGGAAGAACAACAGACATACACGCGGATAGCTCATAGCAGCAATATAACATGTAACACAGACATGATAGAAGTTATAACAACAAAATACATGGGAACAGAAGGGGTAAGGAAGCTGTGGCCAACAAACTAGGCCACCATGACCACGCTGGGGAACAGGTCATTTTAACCTTGGTGAAACAGACCTAGAGGGAAGATTGTACAGGGATTTTATGAAAAAGACATCCTCGAAACAGCACCGCAAAGTGTGCTGCCCTGACGAATAGGCCGTGCATTCCAAGACATAGATGCCTTCCTAGACTGAATAGCAAAGGCTTTCTACTTCACACACAGCATTGTATTACACATATACGTTTCGCAAAGGTGAATAACTTCTTTTCTTTCTCGATTGTAGCCAGCCTGATCCGAAGGACGTGACGGTTCACTCATCTGAATTAACAGAGGGATCAGAGACTGAAGAGTAAGCTTTGCACTTGAAAACCGATGGGAATTCTTACATTGCAACTATTTTTTTCCTATAGTGACGAATATGAGAAGGAGCATGAGGGACATCATTCTAAATCCCATGTGCATCGAACGTAAGTACAACATGCTCCAGTATGCTGTGTTTTAAGACATAGAAATATGTGATTGCTTTTCAGGCTAAATCCAGAGGAACGTCTCTTCCTGGTGGCGGAGTCAAGTCTGCGAGAGCTCCTGTCACAGTGTCCTTGTGGCAGCAGCGATGCTGAAACAGACATCACAACAAGGGCCACATGGTTGAGAGCAGCACCAGCTTGCAGCTGTGGGAAACTGCGTACATGGTCCAGCCAGCCTTGGGTGGAAGACAGACCACTCGGAAACATTCTGCTCTGTAGTGCGATTCTGTTTTCTGGCGTGAACGTAACCAAGGCATTTCGTATGTTTGCCATGATGAAGGTACAAATACTGGCACTTTTCTAGTGTTAATGTAACCAAGGCATTTTGTACATGTTCCATACGATGCAGGTGCCAACACTGACTTTGTCGCAGTACTTCAGAACACAGAAACAGCACCTCTTTCCTGCCGTGAATGATGTGAGTACAGCTTGGGACAAAAGTTTACGGAACACTGGGGTGTCGCATTTCGCTATTGGGACGACACCCTAGCAGCCAAAAGGAGCAGAAACACATACTGAAAGATTAACAGAATAGCCGGTCACCCGTTTCTTGTTCGACTTCTTCCTAATATCTAACAGGGGGCCGCTCCGATGAAGAAATGTGCCAGTGCCGTGTTCCGTAAACTTTTGTCCCAAGCTGTACATTTATAAAGTATGTGCCCATTATCATTCAAGAAAACAAGTAACATATCCTAGCGGTAGCTAGAAAGTCACAGAATGCGTTCACCCAATGTTCCTTTTAGTGTGTGATCTTCTCTTATCTACTACTGTTGTTGACTGACCGCCACACTGCAATAAAGTCCGTGTTAAGGGAATTGTGTCCACACATCAAACACCGTTTTGACGTGTGACACGTTGCGAAAGGTGAGCACTCTCAACAAGCATGGAAAGTTGCTTTCGATGTTCAAACTCATGTGGTAACTTTGAACAGGGATCAAGAAAAAGCTTGTGTCTCTCAGCCGCTCCACAAAGCACCACGTTGTGAAGTTCTGGATAGAGAGCCTTATCCGACACATATACTGGTGTCCAAAGTACAGTGGGGAAAGTGGTGACCTTTGTCTGGCGAAGTGGGTATCGGCAGTGAACCACATTGTCGATGTCCATGAGCATGACAACCCACTGTACCCAGTTTGTTATCATGTCCCAGTTTCAGAACCACGAGAATGGCTCAAAGAGGGGAAGTACAAATAAATGAACCAATGGGTGCAGTCTAGCGATAAGTCAAGAAATCTCTGAGAAAACTTTAAATGAATATTTGGTAAAGTAATTGCAGCTGGGTTTTCTGGAGTAACACAAATGCAAAATGTTTGACATATATGCGTGTGTCTACTCTACATGCATGCCCTGTTATCATTGTTTTGGGAAGTGTGATTTAGCTGGAACTGAACAAAATTCAGGAAAACTGCTTAACCCTTTCTTAAATATAGCACTGCATGTAAATGGTTTTGGTGCTTAAAAAATACAGTTCTCACAACTCAGACCTCAGTGGCTGAACGATGGTGATGACAGGCAGGGTGAAGTGACCCGACGAGGCTGATTGTGGCAGTAAACCAGCACACTCTTGAAAATGGTGTCCTAAGATTAACTGTACAGTATGACTTTAATAAGTCACACTGTGCAGTTAATCTTAGGACACCATTTTCAAGAGTGTGCCTGTTTCTGAATGCATTTTTTAAAATTATATACAGTGCTTATTAGCACTGCTGACAGAATCACGTGAGGTAGGAAAAAATTGTTTTTTGAGTGGAAGCTGAAGTTAATTTCCGCGTTGTATCAAAATTTAAGCTACGCCATTTTTATGCGTGTGTAGGAAAGGAGCCTTATTGCACTGTTCATCCCATTGACGCACGTGGATTTTTCATTGCTTGCCCTCCTGTAGAGGGCCCAATAAATAGCACTATGGTCCTAAATTTTCTTCGGCAGGCATGTACTAGTACGTAGACATAGCAACAAAAATACTAAAGAGGGACAAGTTGATTTATCCCCTTCTTACACCCACGAGTTCAGTCGTATGCTATGTCGTGGTTGCCTCTCCAAGCATCGAGCTTATAGGTAATTTTACATAATAAGTCGTCGAGCTGGTGAATGAACTCCACTGTCAGGAAGCCTGACCAGCGAGTGACAAGGGAAAGCAAGAACAACACAAGTGTCTTGTTGGGTCTGTTTTTTTTTTTGTTTTGTTTTTTTGTGTTGTCGGTTGCTCACGCTTTCTCAAGATGGAGTAGTAGTTTTGTTAACTTTGTTGACAGAGCTAGAATCAAGCTTATCATTTACAATTACAGATAGGGAGACGTACACAAAGGTCAGGGATATCTTGACAGCACCCGCACTGCTCAGGGATGTCCCTATGCTTTCTACAAAACAACAGACATATGTCCTGGAGTCATACCACAGTGTCCTGAACCACTTCGTTTCGAAATCCTATTCATTTCGAAATCCTATTCATTTTCTGACGAGGGGATGGTGGCCAGGTATTAAACCTTCATGAAATTATGTCACACATACAGAAATTGTACCATCTACATTACAAAACTGGCTTTAGGACACAGTTGGCAATACTCCATTACAATGAAAATGCTGACCGTGTGCAAGTGGAAAGAGAGGGCTCCAAGAAGTTCTGACTGAAGCCATCTAAGCTGAAAAAGACGTGGGTGGCCTTACCCCTCAAAGAAAATGCTACCTATGGTATATTTTCACCAGTGCGTGCATCATGTTCTGTGTCAATACATGGATGTAGTTATTGTGGCTAGTTTGAAGATAGCGCTAGTTATAGAGTGTTTTATCCTTTGCAGAATTTTTATTGAAAAGCTATGAGAGCAGCATATATAGATCTCATTTTTGCCTGATTACTTAAAAAAATTTAATTAGGTGATTTCACACAAAAGCAAGCAGAATGAGGCTATCCTTGTTTAGAACTATTTCAGGTCTAACAAATCCTAAAATACACATGTGCCTTAAAATATCCATCCTAGAATATTGATATAAAAATGAGCTGAAACCACGCTGGCTGCGAATGCAGGACGCACAGCGCTCACTTCATGCAAGAGCTCGACATAATTTGAAGTAATGGAAATCATCAGAGTAGGTGCTGATCTACTGGCTAAATAAACCACTTCTGTTGCCCTAGATGGCTCTTGAGGAGCGCTTTTTCAGTATCTCATCATCTGCATACCAAAATTCAGCAGTAGATATTTCACGGCATCCTTTTCAGGATTTTTAAAAGATAGTGTAGTGCTACTAAACACTAACGAGACCAGGCAACAACATGGCGGTGGAATTGCCAGGTCAGAGCGAGAGCTCGGGCTGAGCGAGGCAAGGCTATTTATTATTCGCGCCTTGATGTGATGGCGCTGGCAATGCCGCCACAATAGAATGGCTTTCAATGTGGATTTTCTTCTGTTCTGCTTGCTTTTGCTCAAAGGTCACATATACCCCCTTCCAAATGATGTCCGCCTTGCAGTATAACTCAATCGGAAAAGTGATGCCTGTGCTGCTCCCATAGCTTTTTCATAAAAACACCCAGTATTAAACATAGTCCTTCAAGTTCACCTAACACATTTATCGTCAACCTATGCTTCCATCAACAGATTATGCGTCAACACTGATTGCAAAGGTTATGACTCGCATTCAAGAACACCAAACGCAGTCAGCAGCTGCAGAAACTCGGCCAGTTCGTTGAGCAACATATGGCGAGAAGCCAACTCTTAGGCAAGCTGTGGAACAACACCAAACACGGTACGCAAAATATTGGTTCTTCCAAGTTGCACCCAACCTACTTGCTCCTGATGACTTAACTCTATTCTGGATTTTACATGTAGGTTCCAGAAGGGAAAGTAGGCCATGTCCACACCGGCTGAGGACCACGGACAGCTGGCCATCTTGCCATATGACATCACAAACGGCCCTTTTCAGGGCCATCCAATGCTTTACGGAAAGACAAGCGTTGCTTGTAGATTAACCCACCTCATATGACATTGCATATTAATTCTCAAACCCATTTTGATAACTGCATAACTAAAAGCATTAAAGGGACTATCGCATCCATGTGTGTACGTTAGTCGTCGCTTAACAGTCAACTTGGCCAAAATTCACTTCCATAAACAGCTGAAGACAAATTTGTCACTCTCAGCAGCTATGAGCCTTGTGTGTGTGACGTTTCCTCTAATTTTCAGAGAAGGAATTTTGAAATACTCTAATATCCGTCATCCGCTCTTGCCCACGTGATTGTCAGTGAGCAACGTAGAAAAAAATGCCACTGCAGTGGCACAATCAATTGGGACGGATGCGGCAGCCCCTTTAAGCAGTACCTATTGTACGAAAAGAAGTCTTATGGATATGCTGAATTGCAAAACTATATTTTATTATAACCAAGTTAACATTTTTTTTTCATTCCAGCACATGGGCAGTTCTGAGAAGACAGCAGCCTGCAATCTACTGAACTTGTGAACAACAGTATCCTCACCATCTGCGCATAGATATTAAATACCACTGTAGCATTTTCTTATGCAAAAGAAATATTAACACGAAAAACACGAAAGAATTTATATTCGTGCTATCCTGGAGGTTTTTCGGTATGTGTGGTTCATGTACTGCTTTCGACACGGCAGCTTGTGGCTCTTGATTTTCATCTCATGTGAAAAAAAGTACATGATCTTTTTATGAGCATTAGCTTAATGAGTTAGATGTTTTAAAAAATAAAAAAAGGAAGTGAGGTATGTGGCTTTGAAGCCTTACAGTGTGATAAATGTACAGGAATGTACACTCACGGCAATAACATCAGGTCGACACCATCTAGCTTACCTACTCCTTTTATGTTCACTTAAGTATACAGCGTTGTTAATATGAAGGTATAATCATGAAAAGAGAATCAGCCAGCAGATGCATATAATATATGTATACTGAAAACATACCATTCTTAAGAAAGAAACCCTTGGTATGAAGGCGACGGGTGCTCTCTTCGAATCGCACGCACAGCGCAGCCTGGAATTTGTCGCCTATTTCTAGGTCCGAGGAAGCCCCAGACCGAACTGGCAAATATAGAATAGGCTGTGAACCTCAGACACCGATGTAAAGATAAGGCCAGTCAATTCAGAGATACTGCAGCAAAAAAGGATGACCAACTCACATACATAAGAGGTGACCAAAAGACAATTGCAAATATCCTAGTATATTCCAACATATCTATAGAAGATTGCATTAAGAGGTTGCATTAGGGAAGGTTGCATTAAAAGATGAAACTCCTACTTATCGGTTAAAATACAGATGTGGTTGCTGTAAGGGACTATTACCGTACCCGCCGCACCCTAGGAAACGACATACCTGTTGTCTGTCGGATTCAACAGCCGCAGCCGATAGTCGTAGCGGCAGTACTGGCGTGCATTCACCGCCAGCAGTAACCTCCGCAGACAGAAGTCGTGGAACAGACGGTGCTCGGTGATGCACTGCACGCCAGCACTGTCACACAGAGCTGCAACCTGGCTCACTGAGGTGCAGCACAAGTATTCGTCTGGTTGCTCGGACTGCAGAGGCTGCACAGACACCTGTCGTTTTTCAAGTACCAGTCCAACAATCGGTTGATAGCGTAATTGCAGTGGGTGCGAAGCGTACAATGTGATAATCTGACTTACCGAAAGTCATCGCTTTGCGTGACTTCGCGAACAACTGCATCCCTGTTGATCGCAGGATGATGCGGAAGTGGGTCCGTTGAATACGGATCATCGTCTGACACCACGTCGTCCCAGCTGTCCTCACTGAATTCATCCAGCAGCGACGAGGAGAAACTTTCGCTTTCGACGTCCGGCATGATCACAGCTAGGCTCTACGCGGTTTCCCAGGTAGACGACGTCCCGACAGTCAATTCCTGATTGGTGCGGCTGCGTGACGTTTGCGGAGAGGGAATACCAGAAAAACCCTCAACGTCCGTCGTCTGCTACGGCTATATTTTCCATCAAACTGCACAGAAACTACTCCACTTCTTCGTGTCGGACTTTTTTGTGTAATTGTTGGCGACGAACGACGAGTAAAACGGCGTTATAGTTTCGGAATCAACCAGGACGGATGCGATAGTCCCTTTAAGGAAATGGGAGTATTGTTCGGGGAGGGGCCACGGTTTTTGTTACAAACCGAGGGGTCACTGCGTATGTGCCAAGACTCTAGAAGCTTCCTGTGTCCCCATCTTTGTTATCTCTTGTTATGTTAAGTTGGAGTTCTCTACTTTTTTTGTCTGCATTTTTATGTCTGAGGGTGTTTTTGTGTCAAGAGGGCAAGGGTGCCGGCAACATGGCACATGTTCACAAAAATGCAGAACCAAGAGAGACGCACACACACACACACAAAATGTATAGCCTAACACAGTCCCAATCATTTTGTCGTGTCCTTTTTGATGTGTCGTCTGTTCTACATTTGTCTTTTTTTTTTGTCGTGTGTAGCCTTTGGATTTTAAGCCCAGGAGCAGATGCTGTAGAGGATGCTGAGAACATGTGAAGCATACATTTTCTCATTCTCACATTATGCTGTAAGCAGTGTGAAATACAACTCAAAAGGAATTTAATAAGAGACAACTTGTCACCAATATCAGTGTGGGAACATTGCAAAGGAAAAATAATTCTAAACCATAATGGATTCCCATCCTATTTAATAGTACAGTATCAGATGAAAGTAATTCAAATAATATTAAAGAAGTAACCGTGTAAATTATCAGTCAAACAGTGAAGCTGGCTGCAGTACACTACAATGTGTCACAAGTAACAATATCAGTGTTTCCAAAACTGACACATAAACCTTAGGGAGGCTGCAATAGTCAAAGCGGGGATTTCACCACTTGGCGAAAAGAAAAAGATGATGAAGTGAACGCAATATGCGACAAAACCAAGGAAACTATCTCGCTACAACTGCTATATACTGAAGTTGTTTAAAAAAAAATAGAAGTCCAGTTCAGCGCACAGATATCAGCTGTCGCACACACAGCCATCCTGAAAACTATGCCCATCTTCGTTGATGCACCCACGAATCCACAGGAAGACCGCCGAGGCTTTCCCACTCGGATTAAGTATCTGTAGCCTGAACTGTGAACAGTTTGGTGGACACTCCAGAAAACGAGAACAGCTGATTGCCGATTTCATGGGCGCGGCCATGAGAGCCGACAAGGACAGTTCAACAGAGGAGCAATTTGAACGCGAATGTGGCGTTAGTGGTAGGCGCAACAATTTGCACTTCAAACGACGTAAAACACTAACAGATGAGCACCGAGGATGCTTGCTTGCTCATTTGTCATTATTTGGGCCTGTAATCCACATCAGGGTTCAGAACGGCTGCTAAATGCCGATGGCTGGCACAAGAAAAACGTGTTTGCAATGTTTTTTGTCCCGTTGCGGTTCAAGCGAATATACCTTTTTTGTGCTTCCTTCATCTCTTTTCTTTGTTTTTCTTTTTTCTTTACTGTTTTTTACTGTTGTCGGTTCGTTCCGGTGCCGTAGCTTGGAAAGCTGCTCCTGTTTAGTTTCGGTATAAATCGGAATGTGGGGGCATGGGGAACAGTCCACCGCTCCTCGAGTTTTCACGGTGCTGGCTCTGCCCCCCCCCCCCCCCTCGAATTTTCTCTCCGAGGACCTCTTTGTAATAAGCCGTACTTCTCAGTCTCGAACTCCATGTCCCGCAGTGCTCTCCTTCAGGTTAGGTTAGGTTGGGTTGGGTTAGGTTAGGGCTCACTCCCCCTTGCCGACTTCAAAGTTAGTGCGAGCGAGGTATCTCCATAATGGAGAATCTGAAACGGTGCACTAAAAAGAAATGTCACCTCTGTGGATAATAATTTGAAGCATACAGATGAAGGATTCATCTCATATCTAAAACGATTGCCAGCAATTCTGCGCTTTCTGTTTCTCGAAAGAAAGAAAAACAGCTTCATAAAAAAAAATACATCTTAGTGAATTATGGAAATTAGAATGCCAAAATACCTTGCAGATAAGGTTTTCCTCCACTCGCATACGCGTAAGTGCGAAACTAATGTACACGTAGTCCTAGTTGTTTTATTTTTAAAAAAAATCTCTATTAGAAATGGCTACGACCACGAAGTATGCGTTTGTGGCACCCCGTTTATTGTGTGTGTGTGTGTTTCAGCTTGGACAAATTTTTATAAAAAAGTCACGAGAGCACGTCATTTTCACAGTTGAGTTCTACGGGTATCTTTTCCAAGGAAGACTATAATGACTAATAATGATGACTAGTCAATTAAATTCATTAATTAACTCTAATAAGGACGTCTTGAACAAAAGCCAGATACCGATATGAACAGCATAAGTGCCACACAAAAGTAAGTGTCACAGCATAAGTGTCACACGTCCGGTTTCCAACAAATCAGGGCAGATAACGGTATCATTCGAGGTGATGGTTGGCTAGTTGCGTGCTATGCGGTGAAGTTCATTTTTAAGAGTGTACGTGTATTAAAATATCCATCCCTGAATTTTGACATGCAAATGGGCCAAAACAGAAACCGTGGCAACTACACTCTTAAAAATGAACTTCACCACATAGCACGCTCCTAGCCAAACATCATCCCGAGTGACATCGTTCTCTCCCATGATTTGTTGAAAACCGGAGGCGTACGCATTTTTGTGACACTTATGTAGAAATGTTAATTGTCACAAAAATGATACTCACAATCCTCACTCTAAGCTTCGATACAAACTCTATCTTCTTAACCTCGACCCGTATGTCGTCTGTTAGATAGCTCAATTTCTGACTAATCGTACGTTATTTCTTACTTGCAACAACCACCTATCCCCAGATGTACCTGTGCTTTCTGGTGTCCTTCAGGGTTCAGTCATCGGCCCTCTCCTTTTTCTTATCTATATAAATGACCTTCCTTCAGGCATATCTTCCACGATTCGTCTCTTTGCTGACGACTGTGTAGTGTACTGGCAAATCCTTTCTCTTTCTGGCCAACTAACCTTACAAAGCGACCTTTCACTAATCCGGCGTTGGTGCAATGAGTGGCAAATGCCTCTGAACATTGCAAAGTGTCGCATTTTGTCGTTTTCTCGAAGACGGGTCTCCTGTCTTCCTCCCTTCCCCTACATTCTAAGTGACATCACATTAACCCGAGCAGATTCTTAGAAATATCTTGGAATCCACATTTCCTCCAACCGAACTAGGAACGAGCACATCAATTACATAATAACTAACGCTTCTCGCTCCCTAGGCTTTGTTAGACGTACCCACAGGTTGGCACCCTCCACCTTCAGCTCCTAACCTTCACGGCTCTTGTACGAAGCAAGCTGGAATATGCATCACCTATTTGGGACTCTCCCCAAAAGTATCTCAGCAACTCGATAGAGGCCATCCACAACCGGGCTGCCCGTTTCATTTCCAACGACTACTAATTCGATACCTCTGTAACCGCGTTAAAATCAAATCTTAATCTCGACTCACTCGAACATCGTCGCAGTCTTGCCAAATTAGCCCTCTTCCATTGGTTCTTTTTCATCTTGCCACCGCACCAATCGCCCATCACCTGCCCGGGTGTCATTTTTCCTCGCATCGACCACACTAATAAGGTCACACGCTTTCATTGTAATACCAATGCATTATCCAGATCTTTCTTTTGTTCAACTGGCATCGAATGGAACAACCTCCCATCACCTCTCGAAACCATTATCGAGCATACAGTATTTTGTAACACCCTCTCCCGTTCACTCGACCCACAAGACCACCACGCTTGTATGTCAGTTGCTATGAAATCTCTCTCTCTCCCCCTTATCATATTTGTTAATTATCTGTACTTATGTGAACGAACTCCCTGTTTCACGCTTTAATACTTGTTTTCATACAAGTTTGTACTGTCGTCGTTTCTTTATTACCCTGTTTACTTACTGCTAATTGTGTTGTTCTTTTCTGCTTGGTTGTTTGTTTCTATCAAGTTGCTGTAAATGTATCTTACGCGCCAGTCCCCCCCCCCCCCCCCTGTAATGGCCTCCGGACCCTTGGGGTTCTCGAAATAAATAAATATGAATGTTATACTAGTGCGTGCAAGTAGCGTCTGATGTAGGTCCATGGTCTCGTCATGATACAGTGAGGAATGCTGCGACACACTTGATTGAAAGCATTGCTGCGAGTTAGCTTGTTTCCCGACTGATTGTGCGCTGAACTGAACTTGCATTTTTGTAAAACCACTTCAATATAATGCAGTCGTAGAAAGATAGTTTCCTTGGTGTTTGTGGCATATTGCGCTCAGTTCATCTGCTTTCTCTTGGGCCCCGTCTGTGCTATCGCGGCCTCAATGGGGATCCTGACACACGGTTTGGGAAACACTGAGGCATACTGTATATTGTTACATGTGACATGTTGTAGTGTACTGAAGCCGGCTTCACTGTTGTATTGTTTCTTCGCATGGTTACTTCTTCAACGTTACTTGAATGAGGAATGTGGAGAATAAGGAAATGTATGCCTTGCATGTTCTGGATGTTATGTAATTGCTGAGCCCTGCTGTTGGGCTAAAAAAAAAAACGGGACACCAATTCCCTGATTATGGCTTCACACTCCCTCTCTTCTTCAGACTTCTTCATGGAGTCCAACACTTGCAAAAGTGAGCACTCTATCGAGGGAAAGTGTTCCATAACAGTTGCTGGGCACTCTGCCGTCTCTGCGCCACATTTCAAGGGTCCAGCTGATGATGAAGTATAGGTGTTATTGCATGAGACAGCAAAGGGGAAAACAGAATGTGTATATAAATGTAGGAGTGAAAGGATATACAGCGTAGAGAGAAAGTATGGCAACACTTGTGCAGATGGGAGAAACAGAAGACAAGTTATGTAGTTATGTATTGGTAACTAGCACACAAGTACATCACATTCGTGGGAACTGCATGGACTAAAAAAATGTATGTACATGTATATATATATATATATAGCATCTTTTTAAATGAAATTCTGGTCTCTTCACAAAGAAGACAGTATGTACAAGGTGTTCCAGCTAAGTACAGACAAGGTATCTTACAGAAAGCTCTCCCATGACGTTTGTGTGAGAAACAGGCTCCTCTTACAGTGGAGCAGACGTTTGCAGCACAAGTCTCTCCTGTAGGGCCACTTCCATCTGAGGTACTGTTCGCACTTGGCTGGGACACACTGTAGATATATGTACCATTCTCTGTTTCCGCTTAATACATTTGCGGTTGTAGATATAATTGTCAATTGTGCGGTGAAGACGGTCGTCTTAATTGTTACCTGGAAACAGGGTCGGAATCATCTTGTTTGGATCCCGGCACGGCTTCTCGCTTGGTTTGCCCCACGCCTGAGGCCTACTGGTTCGGGATTCAACCTCGGCACTGTTAACGTAAACACACAAAGCGGCTGCATGCTTGCACTTCCCTTGTATTCCAGCTTTACAGGTGCACCGTCCTTCCGACAATGTACGCGATGCATTGTCCAGCTGAAATACGACGTACGGCATTGTTGACGGACTGTCATTCACCAACGGCAGCGTACAAATGCAACGTGTGACAAATAAAACATGCTCACCTCCAAGACCTCTATCAGAAATGAAGTTCTGGAAGGCATCTGAGTGGCGGGACTTGGTGCTCTTCTTTTCGCCGGTTGTTTTGAAAGAGTATCTCCCAAAGACTTATTACAAAAACTGGACGAAGTTTGCGCAGATAATGGACTTCTGCCTACAATCTCATGTCCCAGTGGACAAAATTGGTTATGTCAAAAAAGGCCATGGAAGAATTTTTGGAGGAATACGAACAGCTGTACGGAATCCATAACATGACATACAATGCCCATATACTCCTCCACATGGTAGACCATGTGAAAGAGTGGTGACCTCCTTGGGGGTTTTCGGCATACCCATTTCAATTAATTAATGGGAAGCTGGTACGATTGTAAACGGGACAAGGTACGCCCATTCACAGATTGTGGAGAAGTTCTGCATCTTGCAGAACATTACACAAATCCTTTCTACAACCTCGCCTTGGCAACATGATGACCTCAAGCTTTTTGTCAAATCCTTGTTGAAGGGGTACAACCTGAGAAAGGCAAGTTCGAAGTGTGGCAGCATATACCTTTTTGGGAAAGGAAGAAAAGAAGATGGTATTATGAAGTACAAGAAAGCAACGGTTGGATCCTTTACTTATTGTGTAGATTTGATGGACGAGTCGCGGCGGAAAAATTCTTTCGTCTCAACTGGTGCAGACTCATTTGGGCAAATCACTGATATTTTCACAACCTGCACCGATCATCCATGTACAGTGAATGCTCATGTGTGCTTCAGACTCAGAAACTGTATGTTTTGAACAGTATGTTATCTTGCATTGCTGGCAGCAATTCAGTTCATTTTGCATCTGTTCAGGAAGCAAATGCATATGTCACTGTCAGTGCACTGGACGTAAGGAAATGTATTGTACTGTCTTGCTCAGGACAAATGGTTTTATCGATGATCCCAGAGGAGTATGTCTTGGAGTCTGTATAACAAATGGCTCATTACTGTGATACTGTTGAATATTGCCCTTTGACCAAATAAAATGCACCTAGGACTGATGACAAAAAGCCAGAGACAGAGCAATGCAAAGTAAATGTCACAAAGATCACATTTATACTGTTTTCTTTTTGTTGCCCTGTCTCTTGCGTTTTGGCAAGAGTTTTTTTTTTTCCTTTTTTTCAAAGGTTGCTTCAATACACACTTACTGGCTAGGATTTGCATTCATGTAACATAGTGCACGGCATCACACAACTGATTGGCGGATGACCTTTCTTTTTGATACTACGGTACTACCCCCAAGAACACACGCGGTCCTCAGGATGTCCTCAAAGTGTCATCACGTCCTCGTCCGTGATGGGATGAACGGAGGAGGTCCGCAGGCTGTCATCATAGGAGCTTCCAGTGATTGTCATTTGCGTACATCCTGCGGTCGTCAACCAAAGGACAGGCACAGGAGAAATAAGTTATTTTAATACTGCGTTGTGCATTTTAATACCTGCTAGCCAGTAATCAACTTCCTGATTTATTTCTCATTACCCAATACAATCAAAGAAGGAGTGCTCATGCATAAATTAAAAAAAAACGAACAAAAATATAAAATAGAAAGAGATATAGGGGCGCAAATACTGATCGTCGGATTTTAAAGGAATCCGTCCATGTGCAGCGTTTGACGTGCACTAAAATACAGTTTCCTAGGCCTTTCACTGCGGTCTTGTTGCATGAGTGTCCGCAGAGGGTCCCTGGCAGGAGGTTGCGCGGAGCCTTTTATTTCCGAAGAGACAAAAAATAATAGCGTTTCACTGCTCAAGCTTCACTTACTATGCATGCATCAAACCAAAGCAGTAAGAAACACGGACACTACCTTGATAGCGATTTAATACTCCAAGGAATTTCTCACTTCATTGTTGGTTATGTGCGAAATCAAGTTAAACTAGATACCTCACCCTTTGTTTTGACTGAGATGCGAAGAAGACTCCCGAATCTGCTGAAGTTCGGGAGACAAGCAATAACTTGTGTCTGTTCTGTCTTGGAAAGGAAATGCTGCTGCATTATATGCCTCTCTAAGTGGTTTTGCAGGTTTTAGTGACCTAGGGGCCTTTCATATATTTCACTTTTTTTGCCTTTTAAACTGTGACACTCATTGTTTGTGATGAGAAATACGGTGAACGAAATACAGATGAGAAACCACGAATGGTAGCTGGTGACCAAGGTTGAAAATATATAAAAAAACACACACACGCTGACTGGGTGCTGCAAATGTGCCTCACTTCCCAAAATAAATAATTCACTAAGGTATATGCTTGCTCCCAGAACTGTACTACCCGCGTCATTTGGTAGCTCCCATAGGAGGTCCTGAGGATATGACGGGGAGTCTCACTTTGTCACATTTCTAACAAATTGAGGACCTGGTAGGGAAGTCCTGGGGATGTTATCCCTGTCCACTGATGACTTTCCTCGGACATACTTAGGAGGTCATTGTGTTCTTGGGGACGGTACCTGTAATGTTCACTAACATTCGCAGCTTACTACCCAAGCTGGATCAGGTTGAATCCATTATTCGTTCCAGCTCTTCCGATATTCTTGCCCTTACCGAAACTTGGCTATCAGACTCAGTCTCCAATGAAGAACTATCAAAGTTTCTTCCTGGCTTCACCATTTTTAGGAAAGATCGTCGGGATAGAAGGGGTGGAGGCGTTCTTCTTGCCACCAAATGTTATTTGTATCCTTCACTTCTACCCACACCTAACAATTTCGAAATCATTTGGGTTAAATTGTTACACGTCTTTCCCCCTTGCGTTCTCGGCGTTTGTTATCGACCACCTGACATGAATGACCCATCATTTCTTTCAAATCTCCGCGACGACTTATCTCTCATAACGCAGGAGCATACTTCATGTCGTATCTTCCTCGTGGGGGACTTCAACTATCCTACGATTAAATGGGATCTTCAGCAGTGTATTCCTTCCGGGCGTTCTCAAGAGGCTCAATTTGTCGACTTATGCTCCACATTTAACTTGTCCCAGGTTATCACAAACCCTACCAGGGTATGTTCTGTCTCCCAGGCAACACTCGACTTGGTCTTGACTTCCCATCCCGAGCACGTTGCTTCCTTGCATGTCACCAATGGTCTCAGTGACCACAAGAACATATTCTTCGATATATCCTCAAGACGTTCGAATATCCGCAAATTCGTTGCTAAAACCATTTACGACTACAGTCGTGCAAACTTCCAAGCAATTAACGAGGGTCTCGTTACTCTGTATGATAATTTCTTCCACGACGCTTCACCACGCTCCGTCGAAGAAAACTGGTGCCTCTTTCGCGACAACATAAATCACCTTACTGAGCGTTACATTCCAAAAATAAAGATAAAATCCTACGACCACAATCCCTGGTTTACGAAAAATCTCAAAACACTGTTAAACAAGAAAAAGAGATTTTTCAGGATCGCAAAGCGCCGTGGCGATGATGTATCATGGGCCAAATTTCATGAATGTGCACGTGCGTACATGCGCGCGACAAAACAAGCGAAACATAAGTTCTTCAACCTTGACCTCCCTTCACTCCTGGTGAACAAACCTAAACAATTTTGGAAAGTTCTGTCCCCGCCTAAATCTCACTCCTTTAGCCTAACCTACCCCAACGGGGAGGTCATCCCAGACAATCTATGTGCCAACGAGTTTGCTTCATTTTTTTCGTCTGTCTTTAACACGGACGACGGTTGCTCACAAGTTTTATTACCAGTGATCCCTTCTTCCATGAACCTTTCTTGTCCCATGATGCCCATCGGTATCAGCCCCCACGGAATTTGTAAGATCATTGAGTCACTCAAGCTGTCCTCAAGTTCTGGTCCTGACTCAGTTAACTCTAAAGTACTATACAACACGAAAGTGATTTCAAGCGAACTGCTATGTTGCATATTTAGACAGTCACTTCAAGAATCCGTGTTGCCGCGGGACTGGAAGACAGCGATTGTCGTCCCCATTCTCAAATCCGGTAACAGTCAGTACGTTAATAACTACCGCCCCATTTCTCTAACTTGTATCGCATGCAAAATTCTTGAACACATAATCTTCTCAAACTTAGTCAAATTCCTTGAGGAAAAAGTGTTTTTCTACCCGCTGCAGCATGGTTTCCGTAAATACTATTCTTGTGAAACTCAACTAGCTTGTTTCGTTCATGACATATTTTTAAACGCTGACAACAACCATCAGACCGACGCCGTCTTCTTAGATTTCCGCAAAGCCTTTGATATGGTGCCTCACCCGAAGCTTATGTACAAAATCTCTCTCCTGAATCTCGACCCGCTTGTCGTCCGTTGGCTAACTCAATTTCTTTATAAGCGCTCGTTCGCAGTCTCATGTAATAACCGCATATCTCCATCTGTCCCTGTCCTTTCGGGAGTTCCTCAGGGTTCAGTTCTTGGTCCCCTCCTATTCCTCATATATATTAATGACCTTCCTTCAGGCATATCTTCCACTATCAGACTATTCGCCGATGATTGCGTTGTATACAGGCAGATCAACTCTCCTACTGACCAACAATCCTTACAAACCGACCTTGCCCTAATTCAGTGCTGGTGTGATGAGTGGCAAATGCCCCTGAATATATCTAAGTGCTGCATCGTGACATTTTCTCGCCGACGTGTTTCTTATCTCCCTCCCTTCTGCTACACAATTAGCGATTTAGTATTAACCAGAGCAGATTCCTACAAATATCTTGGCGTTCATCTCTCTTCCAACTTAACTTGGAATGAACACATTAATCACATCGTGGCCAATGCTTCTCGCTCCTTGGGCTTTGTCAGACGCACCCTAAGATCGGCACCTGTCCATCTCAAGCTTCTAACTTTCACCACTCTGGTACGAAGCAAGCTTGAATACGCATCCGCAATATGGGACCCTCCTCAAAACTATCTCTGTGATGCAATCGAAGCCATTCAAAATCGAGCTGCCCGCTTCATTGTCAACGATTACTCTTTCACTACCTCTGTTTCCGCGTTAAAACTAAGTCTCAACCTCGAGCCGCTCGAACATCGTCGTCGCTTCGCCAAGTTAACCCTCTACCATAGATTTTTTTTTCACCTTGCCTGCTCGACAATCACCCATCACACGCTCGAGTGTCATTTTTCCTCGCTTTGATCACACTAACAAGGTTACTCGGTTTCTCTGTATTACTAACGCGTTCTCCAAATCGTTTTTTTGCACAACTACCATTGAGTGGAACAACCTCCCATCATCAATCGCTACCATTGACGACCATACAGTTTTCCGTAGCTCCCTCTCTCACTTTCTTCATCTTCAATACTAGTGTTCGTTCTGTTGTATTGCTGACTTTATCGCTTTGTATACTTACTTGTATTGTTCTTATCCTGTTATTCCAAGATGTTGTTGTTATTTTGTTTCCTTATTTCTGTTTTCTGTTTATTTCTGTTATTACTGTTTCCATTCTCAATGTTCCATGATGTGTTCCAATATAATGTTCCCACCCCCCAGTCCTCCGGACCCTTGGGGTTTTTTGAAATAAATAAATAAATAAATAAATACGGTGATGCTACCGGCAAATCGTATCATTGCTCCATGTGACGAAATAAACTCTTGCCAATTTGTTTTTTCTAAAGGGACCCAACTCATTGGCGGATGACCTTCTTTCTTTTTGAGACTACAGCGATGCTACCGGCAAATCGTGTCATTGCTCCACATGACGAAATAAGCTCCAATTTGCCAATTTGTTTTTTCGAAAGGGACCCAACTCATTGGTGGTTGACCTTCTTTCTTTTTGAGACTATAGTGATGCTACCGGCAAATCGTGTCATTGCTCCACATGACGAAATAAGCTCCAATTTGCCAATTTGTTTTTTCGAAAGGAACCCAACTTATTGGTGGCTGACCTTCTTTCTTTTTGAGACTATAGTGATGCTACCGGCAAATCGTGTCATTGCTCCACATGACGAAATAAGCTCATTTGCCAATTTGTTTTTTCGAAAGGGACCCAACTCATTGGCGGATGACCTTCTTTCTTTTTGAGACTACAGCGATGCTACCGGCAAATCGTGTCATTGCTCCACCTGACGAAATAAGCTCCAATTTGCCAATTTGTTCTTTCGAAAGGGACCCAACTCATTGGTGGTTGACCTTCTTTCTTTTTGAGACTATAGTGATGCTACCGGCAAATCGTGTCATTGCTCCACCTGACGAAATAAGCTCCAATTTGCCAATTTGTTTTTTCGAAAGGAACCCAACTTATTGGTGGCTGACCTTCTTTCTTTTTGAGACTATAGTGATGCTACCGGCAAATCGTGTCATTGCTCCACATGACGAAATAAGCTCCAATTTGCCAATTTGTTTTTTCGAAAGGAACCCAACTTATTGGTGGCTGACCTTCTTTCTTTTTGAGACTATAGTGATGCTACCGGCAAATCGTGTCATTGCTCCACATGACGAAATAAGCTCCAATTTGCCAATTTGTTTTTTCGAAAGGGACCCAACTTATTGGTGGCTGACCTTCTTTCTTTTTGAGACTATAGTGATGCTACCGGCAAATCGTGTCATTGCTCCACATGACGAAATAAGCTCCAATTTGCCAATTTGTTTTTTCGAAAGGAACCCAACTTATTGGTGGCTGACCTTCTTTCTTTTTGAGACTATAGTGATGCTACCGGCAAATCGTGTCATTGCTCCACATGACGAAATAAGCTCATTGCCAATTTGTTTTTTTCGAAAGGGACCCAACTCATTGGCGGATGACCTTCTTTCTTTTTGAGACTACAGCGATGCTACCGGCAAATCGTGTCATTGCTCCACATGACGAAATAAGCTCCAATTTGCCAATTTGTTTTTTCGAAAGGGACCCAACTCATTGGTGGTTGACCTTCTTTCTTTTTGAGACTATAGTGATGCTACCGGCAAATCGTGTCATTGCTCCACCTGACGAAATAAGCTCCAATTTGCCAATTTGTTTTTTCGAAAGGAACCCAACTTATTGGTGGCTGACCTTCTTTCTTTTTGAGACTATAGTGATGCTACCGGCAAATCGTGTCATTGCTCCACATGACGAAATAAGCTCCAATTTGCCAATTTGTTTTTTCGAAAGGAACCCAACTTATTGGTGGCTGACCTTCTTTCTTTTTGAGACTATAGTGATGCTACCGGCAAATCGTGTCATTGCTCCACCTGACGAAATAAGCTCCAATTTGCCAATTTGTTTTTTCGAAAGGAACCCAACTTATTGGTGGCTGACCTTCTTTCTTTTTGAGACTATAGTGATGCTACCGGCAAATCGTGTCATTGCTCCACATGACGAAATAAGCTCCAATTTGCCAATTTGTTTTTTCGAAAGGAACCCAACTTATTGGTGGCTGACCTTCTTTCTTTTTGAGACTATAGTGATGCTACCGGCAAATCGTGTCATTGCTCCACATGACGAAATAAGCTCCAATTTGCCAATTTGTTTTTTCGAAAGGAACCCAACTTATTGGTGGCTGACCTTCTTTCTTTTTGAGACTATAGTGATGCTACCGGCAAATCGTGTCATTGCTCCACCTGACGAAATAAGCTCCAATTTGCCAATTTGTTTTTTCGAAAGGAACCCAACTTATTGGTGGCTGACCTTCTTTCTTTTTGAGACTATAGTGATGCTACCGGCAAATCGTGTCATTGCTCCACATGACGAAATAAGCTCCAATTTGCCAATTTGTTTTTTCGAAAGGACCCAACTCATTGGTGGCTGACCTTCTTTCTTTTTGAGACTACAGCGATGCTACCGGCAAATCGTGTCATTGCTCCACATGACGAAATAAGCTCCAATTTGCCAATTTGTTTTTTCGAAAGGGACCCAACTCATTGGCGGATGACCTTCTTTCTTTTTGAGACTACAGCGATGCTACCGGCAAATCGTGTCATTGCTCCACATGACGAAATAAGCTCCAATTTGCCAATTTGTTTTTTCGAAAGGGACCCAACTTATTGGTGGCTGACCTTCTTTCTTTTTGAGACTATAGTGATGCTACCGGCAAATCGTGTCATTGCTCCACATGACGAAATAAGCTCCAATTTGCCAATTTGTTTTTTCGAAAGGGACCCAACTTATTGGTGGCTGACCTTCTTTCTTTTTGAGACTATAGTGATGCTACTGCA